>NC_060209.1:120342500-120642500 GCF_021130785.1 Homalodisca vitripennis
TTCGACGTGTGGCTGGGTAACTCCAGGGGTAACACCTACTCCAGGAAACATATCAAGTACGATCCTGACAGAGACAAAGAAGCTTTCTGGGATTTCAGGTGACATTCCATTCTGCATTCAATTAGAATTAACGACATTACCATTGAGTTGACTTAACAAATATTTAAACCTACTGGTATACAATAATACGATTGTTTAGAATTGTTTAGAAAACCACAGCTAAGCCTTGGCAGATTTTGAAAATGTTATATAAATAGTTTTGTCATTATATTGCACAATTTTATTAGTATATTAGTACAAAACTACAGTTTTCTTTATAAATGTTGCATTTACAGTTGAAAAATCTCGCCATTTTAAAATTATAAATGGTATATTTTTTATTGTCATTATACTTCGGGATACTCGCAATAATTATATTATAACAAATTGCAATGTTTAACAACGTAAATATATTTTCCCATAAAAGAGTTAACAAAGCGTTTTTGGACTTATGTTTCGTTGATTTAATTTATTTTCATGCTCTGAACAATTTCCTAATAATCTATCTGTTGATTGGAAAATTCTGTATTACGTAGAGGGTCTCGAGTCTTACGTTATGACTCTTCTCCGAGCGTCCGACTATGAGATTGTCGAAATGTGGGAGATGGGAGTGTGAGTTCAAAAAACTAAAAAAAGGAACTCAAATTGTATTATCTAATTTCGGCAATTTTAAATGTGGCTATAATAATTAATTTTTTTGGAAAATAAAACGTGATTCTATTCTCAGAATAACTTAGGTACTTCAACTATCGTTCACAATCGACTTGGAAGCGATAAAATAATTGAACCCGGAATATGATTAGGCGGGTACATTCTTACGCTTCTTCAATATTCCAGCTGGCACGAGATGGGCTATTATGACCTTCCCGCGTCCATTGATTATATACTAAATGTGACCGGCCACGAGAGACTGTTCTACATTGGTCACTCTATGGGCACCACCATGTACTTCGTGCTGGGGGCCACCAGACCAGAGTACATGGACAAGGTTCAAGCCGCAGTCACCATGGCTCCTGTTGTGTTTCCTTGGAATGTTCGTGGTGCGTTCGGCGCGTCCATGAACAGCTTAACTCCCTTTCTAAATGTAAGTATTGTAGACATTTGCAATTATTACTAAACAAATCTTCTAAAAATTCGGGCCCCTTGTTACTGTCTGATTTAGGACTGTAGGCATACTCTATGTGCACTGTAACCTTTGCTCGTAGTATACATTATTTTTCAATTGTGGTTTAAAAGATTACTGTACTGTAATCTTTAGTTGTACATAATATTTATCGCCTGCATTTTATCGGTGGTTACAACGCTGTATATACTCTATGTGTACTATAATTTATATCGCATACAATATTTCTCGCTTGTATCAGTTCCGTGGTTCCAGAGTTGTACTCTATGTGTACGTATTGTAATCTTTAGAAGTACGTACTATTTATCGCTTACATTAGATCGATGGTTCCAAAGCTGTATATACTCTATATAGGGCCTATACTATAATCTAGAGTAGTATACAGTATTTCTCGGTAATTTTTAGTGGTACACAGTATTTAATTGCTTTTATTAGATCGCCATTTTATTTAAAATTTAAAACAAGAAAAAACTGACTTATGTTTAAAAATATTAATAACTGTATTATATTTGTATTAATATTTATATAAGACAGTTTTATCAATCATGCATTAAAGAAGATATATATATATGTATATATATATACATACATATCTTCTTTAATGTATTATATTATATTATGTATATATTATAAAAATGCGTTAGTTTTTTGCATGTCATAAGTTAACGAAAGTTGTTTTAAAACTCCAGTTGAGTTATAATTATTTTTACATATATGCTTCCCTCATTAATGCTATGTGTAAGGGATAGTGTATAATTCAGTTGCCAGATTCCGGACACTTGGTGCATGGATTTTGGAATGAAACTTGAATTGTTGCAGTGTTTTATGGACCTGTAAATTAATAACTCGTTTTTGCCTAACATTTTCGTGTTAATGGTTTCGTCCTTTCTCGCTTATACTAATGTTGGCCATAAAAGAATTTTGATTTGATTAAAAAAGTTTCATTCATACAAGCTATTTAAACGTGTACCGTATATGTATGTTATGTATAGTTTGGTTGTTTCATAAAGGTGTTGTTTTTGCAGTGGTTGACCAAACTGCTGGGTTTGTACGAGATAATGCCCCGCTCCTCCAAAGTGTTGTGGCTTGATCGTCATGTCTGTGCCAACCCTAGACTCCAAGTTATCTGCAGCGATTTCGTTTTTGCTATCTGTGGTTTTGATAAAAAGGAACTGAATATGGTATGTAACATAGAACATAATGTAAAATAATGTATACAGTTTTAATAATTACCATGTATTCAAGTAGAAAAGCAACTATAAAATAAACATGGGATAACAAAATAATTACTATAATTTTATGTAACGTATTTGATAAAAATATTGTATCTTTTTTGTGTTGGACGTGAGTTTCTATTTAACAAGTTAATATTTTCATCAAATCAAGTACAAACTCATGGCACTTTCATTTCATATCCTTTAGGTTTATTTTTTAATAGAAACAAACAGTTATTTTTTATCAAAGTAAAAATAAAATAAATATTACTAAATGTAAAGAATACACAACATTTCCAATTTATTTATTTTTCGGGCGAGGCCTTTCGAAACCAAAGGTTTTCTCATCAGGCGACTCCACAAGATTTTTTATAAAATACGTTATATAAAATTCTAAGTAATTACAGTACTTAGTTTTTTCAATTGCTCCAAAAGCTTCCAATAAAAATGTTTATAAAGCCTTAACAAAATGGTAAGGATTTTAATGTTTAAAAAGATGAGATACAATCATAGCATTTTGTGCTTATTGTTAGAACAGAAGTCCTACCTTTTGTTTTGGGGAAAGAGATATTAAAATATTATTTCAAAAGTTGATTTTATTATACTTACTATAGTTATTTTTTTAACTCTAGGTTAATTATTTAATTTTGTCTATTATTCTTAGTATGTTATACTCCCAACAGCATGGTTCTTATAACTTTTAAAATTTTATTTTCTCTTCCGTATGTATAAATCTGAAATGTTTAATTTATTGCTTTCTAACTTTTGAATTCTTATTTCAGACCGTATTTCCAACTATACTCGAATATTTACCAGACGGCGCATCTTTCAAAGAACTAGAACATTTCAGCCAAATCCGACCGAAAGGTGATGTTTTATTATTTAATAGGTATTACAAATTGTCCTTACAATATACAAAACATGTTACAACCAGTTTTTAATGCAAAATAATGCATTATTTCAGTATTAGACCAATACAGTACTGTTAGTAGTGAAGATTTTTTATTTTAATGACTAGCACTGATGTGATCTTTTGAGAAATGTTTTTTGTGCCCATAACTAATTATTGCTACAATAACCACTTCAGATGAATTTTTCACTACAATACAAACACAAGATTCGGGTAGAGTTCCGTCGCAGTATGTAAACCTGGTATATTCAAACCTACGTTACCGAATTACCTGGTTCCACAAAAGGCATAAGAATGTACAATAAACTTACTTTGAAACACTCGAATTTGCCGTCTTCTAGAGCTCCCGACCTCTGACACGTCCTTGATTTAGGATTTCTGAGGCTCTTCTCGGAAGCTAAGTTGAGTTGAACGATGGTTTGGTAATTTTACGCATAATACAGACTCAAAATCACCAACGCGCCAGTTTTGATGGAGGTTTATGTTTTTATAGACTCTTAAAAACCTTCAAACACGTAAATAAATATTAAATTGCCACCAGTTAACTATATACAGAATCCTAAAGTGACAACTTTTGTTAGTTTTATCTAGTTGTCTGACGATATAACTTATTTATTTATTTATGTAATTGACGATCGAGTTTACCGAAGATCAGTGGTAATGATCAAAAACCCAAATGTCAATTAATGTTTTTTAAGACCATATATTATAATATGAAAATGAAAGGGTATAGTAACTTCCGGTCTGCCCTTTCCGCTTTGCCTAGAAGAGACTGAAACCTGGAACCGATTCTTCCGGTTGACATGACTGAGATAATATCCGGTATCCATCTCCTCACAGGATCTTGAAAAGCGGCGGCGTCCATCCCTACCGCAACGTTACCCATACTGAATATCCTGCGATTTGGAAGCAGCGCAAAGGTCTTTTCTGGACTAAGTAGAATGAAATATTTCTACATATTCTTGTGTTAAGTGAAAGAATCTGCGTAGTCTGCTCAAAAAGCTTTTGAATATAAGCGATTAACACACACACAAATATTTCATTTTACACTTTATGCCTTGGATTTTTTTATTATTTCTTTTGCCTATTGTATCCTATTCGGTCTTTTTTTAAAGGTACGATTCAACTTTTTTAGTTTATATCTCGAAAAATGGATGGTAAAGGATGTCTTCCTTTATCTTGACGGTAATTTTACCCTATAGTCCAAAATGCATTGAATGTATGAATTTTTATCGGTAAAAGAGATAAACCTCACTCCGAAACCAGTCACTTTATTCCTCAGATTATTGGGAAACGTCCGACTCGATCCTATTTATAGTCACGAAACAATTACTCATGAAGTTCACTACTTTTACCATTTTATGGACCTCGAAAATCTGACCCTTTGGATACAAGAATAAATTATCCAAAGAATTAACAACTGTGACTGTTAGATTTTTCAACTTTGTTGTATTGTTTGCACCTATGTTTTGGTTAACTGGAGTGTAATTTTTAGATATGGTTGTTAGTTCATTCTTCCTGATAAGTTTTTACATTTCAGCGTCATTAAGTTATCAATCAAGGATATTTTTTATTTATCAATTTTTTATTCATCAGACTTGTGGTACTAGTAAGTGCCAATTCAGATATATTTAACGTAGACCATTTTTTAAATTTGTAAGCCTGAGCTTTGTTAAAGGCAAAGTTGGTTATGATAAAATTTACCATTTTTAAGGTTGTAAATAATTTAACAGTGTGTTTCTAGAATAACAAAATAATTAATATTATTAATTAATTAATATTATTATTATTAATATAAATTAATAAGTAGTTAAACATTAGCTTGACTGAAATGGAACTTTTCTTTCACTCCCTCAAGGCCTTAGTCAGAAAAAGTGGGGGGAGGGACTTGGTTGGCTATAAAACCACACCATTATTATTCCGTTGATCTCTATTTATGTTAATCCCTCCCCCATTGATGAACACGGCCTTGGAGTATATATGACCTAAAAGACTTATAAACTATAAGCTATAGACTATAAACTCGAATATTTGTTCCATTTCAGGTTCAAATTTTAAACAGTTTGACTACGGTTACATCGGTAACTTGTGGAGATACGGTTCGTACTTCCCCCCAACCTACAACCTGACCAACGTGAGAGCCCCCTTGTACATCTACTACGGCCAGAATGACTGGGTGGCTGACCCTCAGGTAAGTGGAATCCAATTTATTTGAGAATTAGTACAGTAAATTATAGATACACTAATAATATGTAAACACTTCATTTAAAAACAGGTATAAATGCAATGTAATGTATATTTGAAGCTTTTATTTGACCACATCAAATTAGTACCCTAACATATTTTAATTCATAAATTATTACATATTCATTTTTGTTTTAGAAAATGTTTCCTCTAGTTTTATATATAAATATTTATATAATAGTATTTATTATTTTATAATTGAGAAGCTGGGTAAAATAAGGACACTTTTGCATGTTACAGTTTTAAGAAAAATAAGTCTGAATGTTTGTCATTAGTTGAAAATGTATTTGTAATAGTTTGTTCTGATTAAGTACTCGCAAGAAACATTTTTTTATTGTTCTAGAATAATTTTATCAAAAACGTAACTTATTTTCATTAATATAATTATATTCATTGAAGACTGAGACAGAAAACTACTATAGAACATAATGTAGTATTTCAAACCGAACTGAACAAAATAGTTTTTATCAACCTTTAAAATAAGTCAAAAACATTTCTTTCGAATCAGGCTTTCCCAGCCTAAAATAGCAATTATACTCTAACATATAATATCTCTAATTTATATAATAAACAAACAAAAGCAAAGTATGTTTTTATAACACGAGAGGGGATTGGAACTGTGAATCCATGAATGGTCACAATTCCTTTAATGTATCAAATATTGTTGAACTTTCATTTGTGCCTTTTTGTTACTATATGTTTTTTCACAACGAGTGGTTCCAGTATGTTTGTATGTTTTTATTATCTTTGCTTAAATAACTTAAAATGGACTGGATTAATTGCGGCACATCATTAAAGTACGTTCACACATCATTCACCTGTTATAATTGTTTTCCTTTTATTCAATTTTGATGAGTTCACTCCAAAATTCCTATCACATACACAGTATGAGTGTCCTCTTACTGGATATACGAGTATGTGTTATATTTCAACAACTAATAGTGTTGATAACCAAGCCAAAAACGTTGTACCTTTAACACACTTCTTTTGAGCTCCAGTTGCATAAAAGAAAAGAATGGTATTTCCGGTCGACGGATTAATCTTTTTACTTTTGTAGTCATACAACATAGAGCACACACTGTCACAATTCATCTCTCATTCCTTCGTGATTTTTACACAGCTACATAACCTCAAAAGTGCGATGACTGCAAGAACGGCACTTTTGTTTTTTTTTTAAATTGAGCGTAGATCAGCTTGGTTTCAAAATATTGATTTGGTCCTACAGTATCCGATATTGTAAATATATCGATAGCGTAAATATATATAGGCCTATATATATATATATATATATATATATATATATATATATATATATATATATATATATGTATATATCCCAGCTCATCAATTTTATATATATTTTACACACAATATATTATATAATTTATTTAATAGCTAAAACCGTATTATCTTTGTGTTTTATAGGATGTATTCTACACTGTATCTCGCCTACCCAACGTGAAGAAAGTGATCAAAGTGGCTAATGACCAGTTTAACCACATCGATTTTATGTGGGCCATCGATGCTAAAACTCTTATCTACGATGACGTCATTTCTACATTCAATAAATATGTTTGGTAGAATTAAACGCATTACAGTTATTACTCATTATATGTATCTTGAATGTAGTATAATATTACATTAAATGTATACTGTACCGTACTTTAATATCACAAATAAATTATTGCAATAATTTAAGTTCTATATTGGAAGCAAAGTATTGGTTTACTCTCTTAAAATCCAACAATAAAAATCATAAACAGTATGTACTGTATATAGTGTTTGAGGTGTAATTGTTTCTAGATTCAGTCCTGACAGAATCTAGAAACAATTAGATATATTACAAATTAATATCCTGATATCATACTGTATAAAGGGATTACACGTATACCAACAAAGGTTCCAATAGAAATGATGTGGTATGTACAGCCATTATTGTTGTAAAAGTGGTAGAGTCTGTAGTCTACGTTAAACATGAAAAGTTCAGCCACTTCAATAAAACATCCGATTGCGGAAAAGTTATTATAAATTTGTGTTTTGTCACATCAATTACTACTTTGTAGACATGTGGCTGACTAAATTTCCCTAACCCTACCCCTCATTCCAGCCTTCCACTCAACACCAGCGTCAGATTTGCTTTAGGTTTATATCTTTGTAAATATGCATTATAGCAGTACGTTTAAGATTCTTTCTCATATTAGATTCCCTACATATAGATCAATATATATTTTGCTAAACTTTAACTTTTAACAAATACTAACTAAACGGAAGCTCTTTGCGCTTTCGGTTCCGTTTCTCATGCTTCTTTGCAGTACAACTTGTTTTAGGAAGTCGATCCGACAAAATATTGAATTGTCATCTGTAGCACAATTCATAAACATTTAATAGATATAAATACGTCTAACAGTTTGATCTAGCGTTGAGTTTAAAAATCGGGTAAAAGTATATTAATATTATTAGTATTATTAGACACTCATAGTATTTACCACAACAATCCATTTATCAAACGTAATTTTTTCTTCTTTTAGGGATTAAGATTGATGTAAAGGAATATTATTTTTTAATGTAAACAGTACACGCAAGGTTAGAAAAAATAAAAATAAACACACTTTCTTTTGTAAGGATACAAAACCTTAGGTGTGAATGTCAAATGTAAATAGATCATATGCAAATTCTGAATACATAATTATGAAAGGTAGGCGATGATAATATGTCCGCATTAAGCATTGATCATTTTTTCTAGTCACAATTTTCTAAGTAAAACCATAAATCCACCTTTAAAGTGTATCTATTAATTAAATAAAAAAGGTAATTAGCCTATATAAATTTCAATAACTGAATTTTTTTATCAAATGTTTAGTTAAAAAATTGGTTATTATGAAAGTTTAATCACTTATTTTATTAATAAAATTTTAGTTTGAAAAACGTTTTACTTTGAAAACAATTTTTACTTAAATGTTGTACAAATGGACAAATTTGTCAGTTTTAGTCTAACCAACACATTCTTCGTGAACATAGGTTCCGCAATCACCGCACTTTCTCATGTCAAATATTTTATATTCATTGCATAAAAAACAGTACTAGCTTTCATTTGACGGTTTGTGAGCATTTCCTTTACCTTCGGTAGATTATTTCTTAGGTTATGTAATTTCAAGTGTTTTTCCTTTGATTATCTTCTAGCCTTTTTTCTGTCCTAGTAAGTTTATTTTTTCCCCTAATCCCTCAAATCTTTGAACAGCTTTTTGTTAAGCGTCACTCCTCTACTGTTAATAACTGGTTAGTAAATTTGAATGGTCTTCTTTACTTTTACTGGAGTGGGTAAAACCTCGTAAAAAGATTTATTGTGGGAATCAGCATCCTCGTTATCTGAGTTTCAGGAAGTTGGATCGTAACCACAATCATCTGAGTCATATGTCCATCTGAGTCTGAATTAGACGGGGCCTTTTTGCGACACATATATTGGTCGTTTTACATTTCTGGATTCCAACTAACTGAGCAAGTTTATCGTCATTACGCAAAGTTTGATTGGTAACCTTCTCATTGGTAAATAACTCTGCCAGAGGACCTGGTTGCTTAGTCACTGTACTTGCGGCATAAGCTTCTTCTGGGATTATAAGACGATTAGGAATATGCCCGTAGGCTTGAACCCACTAAAACGATTGCCTTACGTAATCGATTTTGCTCAGGTTGGGTTGAAAAAAATAATAAAATTAAGCCTAGATATGTTTCGTTTCCCTTTGTGACTATTAGAATAATTTAATGCATATTGATCCCAAATATCTCAAAACAGTTTGTGTCGAAAGGCTGGATTTCATGTGTTGTATTTGAACGCAAACAATAAAACATAGTATCATACTCCTCAGCGGCTTCACAAATCCTGTAGTATAGGTGAGATTTTCCATCATCAAAAATTAGAAGACACTTTCGTGCTGGCTGAAATTTAGCAGTGTTTAATTTAATTCAATGAAACATTCTAGGGTCATCATTGTTAATGATCCAGGAGGCAAATGTTTCCTCAAGCAGGAGTTTTTCGAATCCCAAAAGATGAAATCATTTGTAGAAACATGTAGGACATATATTCTCACGCATTCTGGTGGAACTCATTCGAACTAACTATAATATTACAAATTTTCCATACTACCAGCACGGCCATATATTATCATCAACCATATGACAGTTAAATTTGATCAAATTAAACCTGGAAGAAATTAGGTATTCCGTAGGAGTATCCGTAGTGAAAATACAATAATTTCATTTCACTATCATAAAAAGGAAATATAGTATGCAGAAATTACACAGTTATATTTACTGAACATTAACAGAGTATAAATAACTCATTTTGTTCATACAATTGCGCAAATTGAAACTTAAATGAATTAAGTTAATTTAAACTTAATTCAAATGGAAAAATGAATTTCAACAATCCATGATGATTAAAAATAAACTTTTATTACGTATAAACTTGAATTTGTAGTGACAATTTCCGAAAAGAAAATCACAATTCACAACGAAGCAGGAAACAGTTTTAATACGATAACTAGCCAAAAGCAACACATCAAAGAACAAAACTAAAAACTTACTGACTTTACACTTGTCAATATCCTATAATATACATAATTGGCATAATATCAATTGTGTACACACATTCACGTACGTAAGCTACTTACCCACTATCAGCAGTAATGATACACAAAGCGTTCAAATGTATTATTAATTTCACTTTACAAGTGCTATATAAATAGTACCTATATAGTAATTTAAGAAGAGTATATAATATTTTATTCAATTAGGAATAAAAGAATCTACTTTAAATTTATGTAAAAATAATTTAATTTGAGATCTTCTATTAATAATGACCATACAATACGAATAATCTTAATTATAAAACTAATTATTTTATCGTAGAACATAAATAAGTAATTATACAGTCTACTATTTAAAAAACATTGTTGAAGAATGTAATTTTAGGGCTGTCTCCTTATATAATAAAAATAGACTATATGAGTAACAAAAAGTAAATATTTTTAATAGTATTGATGAGTACTTGATGAGACTGGATATCCTCATATATTATAATTAATATTGCTTAAACAGTACACTAATTTCTAAATAACTATGTCAAAATTACCAGCCAAATACTGTAATTAGGTTCAAGCCAATAACATACGATAACCATCATTCTTTGTGAGAGCTGAGGCCACCACTAGTCGTGGACTACGAACTACATAGTTGGCTGGCAAACTTTAGCCAGGTCAACCAACTGTACAACATTGAGTTAGTTCGAATCATCTCAGTCATGACTGAGAGAATAGAATAAAAACATATTTTTATTTATTATATAATATATATCATTAAGTAAAGTAATATTAGTTTTGGTTTTTATTTTAATTTTTAAATGATTTAAATACAGTAGCCAGATTTAAGTTCATTTTTGGCTGTAGTTATTTATTTACTAGTTAGTTTTTTATGTTAAATGTAAGAAAGGGCCATATGGCCCTAATTTCTTCTCTGTACTAATACAGGAATTATTAAATAATTAATTCGTCCATGAAGATGGCATTGAGCAGTACAGACTACAGAGTTCCCACTTCTTGTCCTTTCAATAAAAAACAGGTAGGAGAAACGTGAGGGTTCGGAAACACTCAGTGTTAGTACTCGTATCTACGCTGAGCACAACACCATAACACAGTATTTCGTGACCTATAAGCTAATAAAGGAATTTTTAAATTACTTCTTTCTAGACTTCTGTCAAAATATTAATTTGACGAGTTAATTTCCTACATAGATGATTATAATACATGGTGTTCATATCAACTATGTCATCTAATAAATAAAAAACGACTAAATTAACGGTTCAGTCTACCCAATCAACATGGCAGTGGTATAAAGTCACAAATGTGAACTTGTTGAAAATAACTTTGTTATCAGTCTATTACATACAAGAGTAAATCCCCGACAAATGACTGTAAATATAAGGAACAATATAAGCTGCAATTTTCTATAGGTTATATCGTTTGAGCTCGTTTTGTGTTTTCCAATTGATACGTTTAATTGGATGTTATTACTTAACCTATGCTCTCATTGTACATGTTTTCTGACCCCGTAGTGTAGCGGTCCCAGTTTGCTCAGTCTAGGGGGTGGGAAGGGTAGGTGTGGTTTTCACAAGTTAACGGCGTAGTAGAGTTAACTGTTAACGGTACTATCCGAGGGCGCCACCTTGTTTCCAGTAGTAGTGTGGTAGGAGAACGGAGTCAGAACAAGGAAAAGACCCGTTACTGAATGATGTTGTAAAATTAATGACCTTATAACCAACCAAAGTAAGAGTGAGTTAAATACAAGGTAAATTTAAGAAAAGGAAATACATGTAAGAAAGCTAAACTCATTCAATGTAATCATTAAGTTTAGAAAAATTCTAAAAGCCTGTTTTTTTTTATTGCACAAGAAACATTTATCAAATGAAATATTTATTAAAATTATGTAATTTTACATTTCATATCATGGAAAAAGGTTTGATTACCATTTCTGTATTTGGATCTCAACAGTCTGAGGGTACAGGTAACCCTTAGATTTATCAATACAATATACCCTAAACACCAGTAATTATACACTAAACAACATTACCTTGGCCGGCCACTAGTACTCTGGTATTTTACCCATAGATATCAATCAAACAATACTTACATAAACTAGACACATATTTACACAAAGCACATTAAACATCAATATGTGTCCAATAAAGAAAGATATTTATAAGTAATTATTCAACTACGTAGATCACAACCATACGCCTCCGTAAGGGCTCACGGTCAGGGAGGAAGGCACAGTAGCAGGTATGGCACGGGCACTGGGTAGGTAGTGGTACGCAGACCTATGTGGAGGCACACAAACCGCTCCCGAACAAATCCCTGAGCACAATTCAGACAATAGAATCTACAAAAATATTTGACACTAAAAGATGTATAATAGTTGCTTCAGAATAGCACGTAAAATTTTATGTTAACAATAATAACAATGAAACCTAAATATTCCGTGAAATAATCTTAACATGAAGTATTTTGAGAGATATATAATCGGTTTGTAATGTAAATAACCCCAAAAATTAACTATTAGTCAATTACTCAATCTACAGTAGTCAATATAATGAGATATAGTTAATTAAATTCCAAAAATAAATTATTAACTAAAATAAGCTTTAAATAGAATTCACTTGAAAACATCTTTTCATATTTGTTTCCTATTCTACAAATGCCTTTTCTTACTTACATTTTGACAAAGCACGTAGCATAAATTACCAACATTTATTATCCTGAATTTACAAACAACAGCAAAAATAAAACAGACTAACAGATAATTTTTTAACTTATAGGCCACACAACACTATTTATTACCTAAAGTACATTTTGTTGTTATTTCAAATGCATTATTTAAAATAAAAGTTCTAACCATTGCAACAACATATGTTTGGATCTAAGAAAATATGAACCATTAAAACACTATGATAATATTTACAATCTGAAAGGATTTATATTTATGAGTACAACTTACAAATTAATGAAGGCTCAAGTAATTTCTGCTTCTTAATTTCACTAATATATTTACTCTGGTTGGTTGAGAAAAGAAAAATTAATTCCAAGTATCTGTATTCAAAAGTATTTATAATTTCTTGGTAGCACACATTATTTGACTTAAAAGAATATTAAAATACCTCACCTTGGCAACAATCCAGTAATGGGCCAGGAAGGGAGCAATGTAGGTAAAGACATTATAGATAACCTCGTGGAGACTCAATTTCCAACTGAACAATCTTCAAACTATCGCCATGAGAGAGAGAGAATAAGCCTCGTGAAGCCTGACAGTCAGTAACAAAGTCCAACAGGAAGTAGGAGTCAATTGTTGTTTGGCCAGCTGGAGCTGCAGCTGTTTAATAGCCAGCTGATATGGATTTTCCAGGTTCATCAGGCCTGTCTGCCAAAGTAAATAAAGTCTAACTCTTACTCTCTGTTATAAAATTTAAGGTTCACAAAAAAAAATGTTACAGTAGGCTGTCCCCTGATATAATGAAATATACACGATATCGCATTAAAAAGTAGACGTTTTTCAATAATATTGATGTGTATAGTTTTAATGCAGTCCCCACAAAATGACTTGGTTGTTACCTGTAGTGGTCATTATGCTCATAGTAGAATTCAATTTTTATTCTCATGTTGGAAATTTATTATCCCTAAGGCTTTAGTACTGAACTTGAACACAATATTAATAGTCCACTTAACAAAAACATCATCTGCTTTATTACTGCGTTTAAAATTACTGACACAACTTAAAAAAGCCCGTTAATAAAAATTGCCAAGAATAAAACAACAATACTTAGTTGAATAACCGATCTTCCTCGGCTTCAAATAGCTCCAATTCGATTCGATACACGCAACACCATCGTCAACCGGTGATACAACGAGTTATACGACTAGTTGTCCCCGGCTAATAGAGGCGTACAAAGTCTGTAACAAATCCAAAAAAACTCAGGTGGTCAAGGTTTCATGCCGAGCTATTCGTATTACAATCACATGTCAGAACGAAACCAAATCTCCATACTTGTCCAGACGTTTAACTTACTGATGTTTTCCTTTTAATCGTGCAAATCTTTTACAATTGGTTAATGTACAAGATTCATCAATGTAGATCACTGGTGCTGGTGCTGTGGAAAACATTGGACTCGCTTTGTCCATGGCATCTTTTGAAGAATTTCAGAGAAATTTTAAAGAAAATTGTACTTAACGGTTCACACCAACATTGAGACGGCAATTAATTATTTGGACTTCAGATCCGTCTGAAAAGTCTGTCGTAAATAAAAGTGGCCTTTGTTGACAGTGAGGTCACATTTAGTGACCAAAGCGTTGAGCTCATATATAAGCTGTGAATGAATATTCCCGATTCACCTCGTTTACACTTTCGTGTCATCATAGCAAGTATAGTCTCTGTTTTGTCACTCTGTGAGATTAAATAGAGTAAACCGTTTTTGTTGGATAAAGCGCTCTTATTAGAACTAAGAAAACTAATGGAAATAAGATTTCAGACATTTGCCACCGTAACATGTTATATACGGTACATGTTGTGTAATAGAGTACTACGTTTCAAGTATTTGAGTCTATCACGTCCAAAGTTGATGAAGATCAGTTGTGAAAAACCTGAAGGCACAAAAATTAAATATATAATAAAGATGTAGCGATGAATTTACCAAATTCATGAACAACAACTGAAAATTTTGAACGTCAACATACAATATTTGTAACATATAACTTTGGAAAATGTCCGAAATCTTGTATCCTTTTAATTTATCCATCGTAAATAACAAACTTTAAACGAGAGAATGAATAGACGTTAAACTGTTGTATAGCATTATTGATAGCCCTTTAGATAGCATTATTGATAGCAATTGCTTTGATATCCTTTGTCTTTTCACTGCCTAATATGTGTGATGTGATAGCAGTCTAATACATATTTGCCTTCACAGTTTTAGTATTTACTATCACAGTAGCGGTAAGTTAATAACAGATGTTCTCTGTGGATGATTAAAGGGCAATTTTTACGCTTGAACCAGTTTAAGTAGGTGACTGCTTAGAACCTCCTAGTTTTCCTGTAGTTTTCTGGATATTATCAAAGCGAGTATATTATAAAATGAATTTTATAAAATCATGAAACTGTTACGCATTTGTTTACGTACGACACGATTGAATGAATATGGAAATAAAATTAAATTAAATTATCAAACAGTTGATCAATACGTCATCTAGTACGCACGAGTTGTTTTGACGCTGATTACATTTTCTCTAACTAGTGTAAATTGGGTTATGCCAGTTCATGAAAACGGAATAAAGTATAGCTTTATCTTCTAAAGCACCATATTATGGAGATATGTTAGTTTAATAATCTCATACGGAAGAAGTCGTAACTCTAAAATTGTTGTATTCGTCACTGATTAAACATTATTATGACATGGAATGTGAAAGAGCTTTTCTATGCAATGTCCTTACAACCGATGCCCAATAGAAGTAATTAACCCTAAAATAACCTATTTAGAGTCCTAATGAAGCAATAACAAGTTCAAGGTAAGAGTTCGATCAGTTTGCTCATATCTCGTGAAAACATTAATCAACTGAGTATTATTGGGCAATTATATTGATTTTGTGGATATGTGACGTTTTTAAAATGTATAGCAATACTACACCATCCGTGACCATCCCTTCCTGCTATGTGATCATAGACTTGGCACCATCAAAGGGGCAAAGAAGAGAATTGACGGAATCTATCCGATTAAACAAACTATTTATATACTCGTAAACAGTAACCCCGTAAACAGGAGATGCTTAACGTCATTTTCAAAACGATTATTTAATTCCACTTTGTATTTTTCAAAATTAAAAACATAATTCAAAAAAACTAATCCAAAACTCTAGAAAGAAATGTGAAGATCAAAGTCATAATTGAAACTATAGTTAAAGT
This sequence comes from Homalodisca vitripennis, assembly GCF_021130785.1. Classification (NCBI taxonomy): domain Eukaryota; kingdom Metazoa; phylum Arthropoda; class Insecta; order Hemiptera; family Cicadellidae; genus Homalodisca; species Homalodisca vitripennis. The sequence goes on from NC_060209.1 coordinate 120,358,528, forward strand.
GAACCGTTGATTTCCGCAAACGTATTACGACCTGGAAGTATGTAACATTAGTAAGGGAATAATGGAATAAATCCTTCTACCGTTACTTTACTCCCTCACTAATAAATAGTAGACAGTATTTTAAAATGCAAACTTTAAAACGAAGTTGGTGTGTGTGTGTGTGTGTGTGTGTGTGTGTGTGTGTGTGTGTGTGTGTGTGTGTGTGTGTGTGTGTGTGTGTGTGTGTGTGTGTGTGTTTAATTATTTTACATTTAGATTTTGTTAGCTAAGCATGTACTCGGATTCATATGCTTTGTTATATCAAACGATCTTTTGTTTTTATTTACAAATTAATAACCACTTATAACATTTGTGGTTTTCATTCTATCTCTGAAATCTGAATACTGATAATAATCTACTCTTATCACAACTGCCTCACCGTTCCAAACAATCTCAGATGAGAGAAATAAAACTTTACAAATTAGGTTATAATTAAGATTTAATAAATTGTGTATCACGAATGAATATGCTGTAAAACTCCCAATGAGGTAACATTTCATTTATGATTACGTAGAAACTTAACCAAGGCGAAATATAAAATCTCTGTATTTGTTCAGCAAAAATTGCGGTGGACAGACCGAACAAAAATACACTTTAGTTAGATTTTTTTAATGCTTTTGTGAAAATGTGTGGCAATACTACCTCATCCATGGATACCCCTTCCTGTCATGTGATCTTGCTTTGGGCACCATTAAAAGGGCAGAGAAGAGAATTGACAGAACCTACAATACTAAACAAACTATTGACAAAGTGTAAAAAAAATTAGTTCAAGGTAAATCCAGGATTTAATTTATTTTAGGTTGAGGCTAACATAGAATGTAGTTAATATTTGAAATGTTTGAGAGTACAAATTAGTTTGCAGATCACCTTTTAGAATTTTACAGGTTCCACGATATCAATTGAAATTTTCAAATCACATAAGTGCCATTAAAAACATTCAGTTTAAGGTGATTACCATAGTGTTAGCGAATTTATAAACGTAATTTATGCATCAATTAATTTACTTGACATTTTCATTAGATTGCGGGAGGCTCTTTTATATAGTTACGTCCATGGCACCAAATTACTGATTACCTTACTTCTCGTATATTCTTCATGTACTGTATTTATGTCAATATAATATTTGCATTGTACTGGGCAATAATGTTTATTATTATTGGGAAATATTCTGAAACGTCTCTCGATCGTTGAACTGCCCTACATTTGAGAAGAAGGATGGGCTGCTTCGTCACATTTACAGATTGAAACACTTTCACAATATCAACCAAATTACTGATTACCTTACTTCTCGTATATTCTTCATGTACTGTATTTATGTCAATATAATATTTGCATTGTACTGGGCAATAATGTTTATTATTATTGGGAAATATTCTGAAACGTCTCTCGATCGTTGAACTGCCCTACATTTGAGAAGAAGGATGGGCTGCTTCGTCACATTTACAGATTGAAACACTTTCACAATATCAACCAAATTACTGATTACCTTACTTCTCGTATATTCTTCATGTACTGTATTTATGTCAATATAATATTTGCATTGTACTGGGCAATAATGTTTATTATTATTGGGAAATATTCTGAAACGTCTCTCGATCGTTGAACTGCCCTACATTTGAGAAGAAGGATGGGCTGCTTCGTCACATTTACAGATTGAAACACTTTCACAATATCAACCAAATTACTGATTACCTTACTTCTCGTATATTCTTCATGTACTGTATTTATGTCAATATAATATTTGCATTGTACTGGGCAATAATGTTTATTATTATTGGGAAATATTCTGAAACGTCTCTCGATCGTTGAACTGCCCTACATTTGAGAAGAAGGATGGGCTGCTTCGTCACATTTACAGATTGAAACACTTTCACAATATCAACCAAATTACTGATTACCTTACTTCTCGTATATTCTTCATGTACTGTATTTATGTCAATATAATATTTGCATTGTACTGGGCAATAATGTTTATTATTATTGGGAAATATTCTGAAACGTCTCTCGATCGTTGAACTGCCCTACATTTGAGAAGAAGGATGGGCTGCTTCGTCACATTTACAGATTGAAACACTTTCACAATATCAACCAAATTACTGATTACCTTACTTCTCGTATATTCTTCATGTACTGTATTTATGTCAATATAATATTTGCATTGTACTGGGCAATAATGTTTAGTATTATTGGGAAATATTCTGAAACGTCTCTCGATCGTTGAACTGCCCTACATTTGAGAAGAAGGATGGGCTGCTTCGTCACATTTACAGATTGAAACACTTTCACAATATCAACCAAATTACTGATTACCTTACTTCTCGTATATTCTTCATGTACTGTATTTATGTCAATATAATATTTGCATTGTACTGGGCAATAATGTTTATTATTATTGGGAAATATTCTGAAACGTCTCTCGATCGTTGAACTGCCCTACATTTGAGAAGAAGGATGGGCTGCTTCGTCACATTTACAGATTGAAACACTTTCACAATATCAACCAAAATACTGTATTGGATTGCACAGTTTACTGTAAACATAGCATCAACGTACGTTTGTCCGATCAAAGTGAAACGTCAACGATTAGTCAGAACAGAATAACGTACAAGGAAACAAAAACCATGAATGATAGCCGTAGACTCATAATCCGTAGATAAGGTCTGGTGGAAAACAAAGTGCGACTTGCCATCAGTTCGGTGCCTGAGTCATCTGACGCGGGCAGAGAGAGATAAGTCAGCAAGAGCGGTCAGTTCGCCAACAGTCGATAGAGTATCAGTGAAATGGTCAGTACCGGGGCCGGTCTACTCGCAGTCCTAGTGACGGCGATCTTGCACGTGCAGGTCTCTGCAGCAGGTGACTGCAAATCTATATTTTGCTTCAGCATTTTTTCAAGAAAAATAGACGTCAAAGTTAATCTGTTCGACGATGCAGTACCACTACCAATTGTAAGTTTAACCATTTTAAAACTATTTTTATCAGAAATATGTTTTAACTACAGTTTCACAACTAGCCTAATACCGTATTCCGAATTATATCATTGCCCAAAAAGTACGCAACTGATATTCATGTAATTATTACGGTTGTAGGAGGAACACGTTGCACGGATGGGTTACCGTCTGGAGAACCATGATATTACTACAGAAGACGGCTATATCCTGAGATACCATCGCATCCCCTACGGAAAGTCCGGTCCCCAGCAGAGTCTGCGCCCCCCTGTACTCCTGCAGCATGGCCTACTGGCTGCCAGCTCGGCCTGGCTTCTGTCAAACCACTCACTAGGTAAATATCTCATCTTCTATTTTAACGTCTTCGTCAATTTGTAACTAACAGTTTTTCAGGTGGTGATACAAATAATTTGTGTCAGGATCCAATACGTATTCATTAAGTAAGTTTTTGGGTACTTCAATAGTGCCCGTTTCGTAGTGAAAACTTACTTAATGAATATTCAAGCGTAAAAAATGTGCGTACCGTTACTATTTTTGTTGTAATATAATTTACTTTAAAATATTATTTACTGGATAAAATATAAAATTAAAGGACTATAGTTATTTCACAGCTAAAAGAACGATACATATGAGTCACACTGTGATATGTAGACATTATACTCGTACTTCACAATTAGTATGTAACAGGCAGTACTGGTAGCTATGTTACAAAAAATTGACGAATTGGTTTAATTAATCATGCTAATTACTTAATCTTCATTTGACATTTTTGAGTTCTGGTCTGGTCCCAAAATAATAATTAATATATAAAAAAACCAATTTTAATGGATTTTTACTTGACCTGGACTAAGTAATCAATTTTAAGAAACTCCTTAGTACTGTCTGACAGGACGTAGGCGAGAGCAAGGGAATTATTACAATCATGTGTTCTTGGCAAGAGTTCACCTTTTTAAGTGTTGTAAAGTGTGTAATTCTTTAAAGTTTAATCCAATATGTCCTTATGGCTTGAATTAATACTTAGACAAATCTCAAATGTTTACACTGGTTAGGTTGTTGGATCGTTCTGGAAATGCGGATAACAAAGTGTCATCCAAACAGTCCTTCTGGCTCGATCCAAAGCCAAACCATAGTACAGGCCGGACTCCTGATACTGTGACGTCACAAGATCCGTCCGACCGTTCTGATTCATTCAATGGAATACCCGAGCGCTCCCCTCATAATCCTAATCCTATCATAATAATATTGTAAATGTGAAAGTAAGCTTGTTTGTTACGCTTTCACGCGTAAACTATTCAACCGATTGCGCTGGAATTTTACATGGACATTCTTAGGGTCCCTGGGATGAATATACGTCTATTTTTATTTTGATAATCCCTCCGGGATACGCCCCACTGGTCTTTGAAGTTGTGAAATATTAATTAACAGAGCATTTCTAATGTAATTACCTGTTTCGTGTAAACATTGTCTGTTATTTATTATTTGTTTACATTTATAGTGAGTACAAATATTTTTAACGCCGTTTTATATTTCAGCGATTAGGTAAGTACTCATATATCTTATAAGATGCCACAAATCATAAGATGGTCCGAAGACGCCCTTTGAAGCAGTCGGCAAGACTACGCTACGATGAAAGTTCGCTGAACTGTGCTTTTTATCTAATGTACAGTCCAGCTCTACACGTTCTAAAGTATTATCAATATTTTTTAGTTTATAACGCGTAGTGTCTTTGTTACTGTACTTTTAGCTTTTAGCTGTACATTTTTATCCAATATTAAATATAAAAGACAATGTTACTATCTATCAAAGTAAATTATAATTACCATAAATATAAACATATTTTCCTGATTGTGGTAACAAGGCAAACTCAACATTGGCGTCGGAAATATAATTCACTCGAATCAGCAGTGGTCATACAAGTGCAACGCCTACTAAATTCCGTGCAAAAGAGCAGGTAACTGCTAGAAGTGCAGATATAAGAGACAATGTCTAACTTTTACTTTATATTTAAAGACTGTTACTAATCAAATCTAAATTACGAGTTGTCTTTAGTTGTCGTATTAGTTGTCTTTTTGAGACGATAAACACAAGGTCCCTCTCAGTTTCTTGTAGTTGTGGTCTCTGGTTGTAGTAAGCTGTCTACTATGATCATCCAATTAGGATTTTTTGTTGTAAAAAATATGTTTATAATAAAAAACTATCTTTTAATGTAGAATGCTTAATACATGTAGTAATAATCCATTTTTTTACTATACTGATAAACAACGTAACACATGTTTCACAATAAAATACGTAATTGAGAGTGATAATACTACAATAATTTATTAAAATAAAAAGTTTCAAAATTTATTTTTGCATAGACCAAATTTAAATAAAGCATTATTGTTTGTATTTTTGTTGGAAGCAATGTTGTTTGATAAGTTAATGACTGTTTGAATAAAACAATTTTTTTCGGCAAATACACGTTTTTTTAAATATTATCACCTTTTAGCTTGATACATTTAGTCCAGCGTTATTCTAACTATTTTATTCACTTCAAATAATAGGTTTTTTCAATGCTCTCAAAATAAGCGTTTGTTTCAGTAATGACTTCATTCGACCCAATATCTTACCGCTCTGCCATCTTTTTAAGTTTGGAAACAGGAAATAGTCGCAGGGGACTAGATCTGGAGAATAATCTGGAAGGAGTACTAGTTCGTAGCGAATTTATGGAGTGTTACCATCGTGACTAGACAAGTGTGCACACGTACATTGTCTTGATGGACCAGCACTTCACTAAATGGGGCCGTTTTTGCTTCAAATCAACGTCAAATTTGTCCAAGATCTCTGAATAATATTCGCTGGTGATAATTTTATCCTTCTTTAGGTAATCGATGTGAATGACAACCCGTGCAACCCAAAAAAAACTGTGGCTATGGTCTCGTGGGCCGATATACTCATCTTGGCTTTTGGTCCACGTTCACCACGAACATTCGAGGAACCCACTGTTTCGATTGTTCCTTTGTCCGTGGCGTGTTGTGATGGATCCATGTTTCGTCCACTGTTACAAAACGGCACCAAAACTCGTTTGTATTACAGCTGAACATCGCTAAAAACTTTTGAAGTGGTCACACGGTTGCGCTTATGGTCGAATGTGAGCAATCACGGCACCCATCTCGCAGAAGGATTTTTCATATCCAAATACTCGTGTAAAATGTGATGTACCCGTTCAGTTGAGATACCTGCTCACGCATTTTCATTCTCCGATCGTCCAACACCATTTCATGGATTTTATCGACGGTTTCCGGCGTGATCACTTCTTTTGGGCGACCTGAACGTTTGGCATCACTAGTGCTGGTACAACCACAACGAAACTCTGTAAACCACCATCGAAATTGAAGTCGCCGAGTCCATATAGTATTAATCAAGTCTTCCCTCAGTTTCGGTGATGGATGTTTTACAAATAAAGTAATGCTTAAATCAACACACAAAATTCACTTTTTCCACTTTCGTGAAAATTCACGAGTTTGTCTGCTTTCAACGGCTATTAAACACCAACTGACGACGCAACAAGCTCAAAATTAGAAAGTTGTCCACTGATACATTACACTTGACTGCAGCACTATTAAATTACTGCGCAGGAAATTAAAAAAGTCACTGACTTATCAAACTGAACTCATATCTTTAACAGGTTCAAAACCTACCATTCTATATTTTAAATACAATATTTTTCTCTGAGAGGCACTTTATTCTACCAAAGAGTATCTGATATTTCCTAGTGGTCCTCAAAAATATCACCTTTTGGATTTGCTCCTGTACATAACAATTGTTTAGCAATATTAAACCATAAAATATGTTATTATTTTATATGGATGAAAACATTTCTTGTTTCAGTTTGGTTTGCCAGTTATATATCTGATCTCTTCTTCTTATCTCTTTATATTGTCTTTATTATTATAATAAAATGCAGAACTTGCACATTGTGATCCTGTCACAGGCAGCTAATTCTAGTGACATGTATTTGAAAACTTGAGCCTTTTGTTGTAAATAACTATTTCTCAAATTGTTTTTCTAATATAAGATGAAAATATTTCCAGGCTACACGCTGGCAGACGCAGGCTTTGATGTGTGGCTGGGTAATGCTAGAGGTAACACTTACTCCAGGAGACATATCAAGTATGATCCTGATAAAGATGAAAACGAGTTTTGGGATTTCAGGTAACAAACAGATAAGATGAAATTAAAATTTAGAAAATGCCACTTTATAATTATAAGGCTTATGATTTGGTCTATAGAAATGTCCTTTCCAATAGGGTTTTAATTAAAACCATATATTTAATTACTCTTTTATATTATAAGTTGCGTTTTGTAGTAGTTTTCTTACTTATGGATTTTTCAGCTGGCATGAGATGGGCTATTATGACCTTCCCGCGTCCATTGATTATATACTAAATGTGACCGGCCACGAGAGACTGTTCTACATCGGTCACTCAATGGGCACCACCATGTACTTCGTGCTGGGGGCCACTAGACCGGAGTACATGCATAAGATACATGCCATGGTCGCCTTGGCTCCTGTGGCTTTTCCTTGGAACGTCCGCAGCTCCCTAGCCAACTACCTTAATAAACTGCATTTTATTTTAAATGTAAGTCCATAACTTGTATTAACAATGTATCATTTAAACAGGACACCCTAAAACGAGATAGATTGGAATAAAATTGTACATATTTGTTCATCCTTGTTATTCTTACAATACTACTCACAAGTTATTGTATATCATTCATACAGATCATCTAAAAACAACTTTCAATAACTACAAAAATACATGTAACCTGTCTGGTTTTTTTATAGGGAATGGCGAGTGTTTTTGGGATATCTGAGGTGTTCCGACACTCAGACAGCATGTTTTGGATAGACCGTAACATCTGTGCAAAGGAACAGTTCAAGTTTATTTGCAAGGAAACAATGAAAATTGCTGGATTTGGAGAAAAGGACCTCAATAGGGTAAATGCTTCAAGTTCAAACTTAAATTGTAGACATGCCCAACATTATAAATCACACTGTTGTGTTACTTTTTGATCATACCAAGTTTAAAATTTTTTTTAATGAACTGTAATATTATACTAGAGGTGGTCGATAAGTAAATCCTCCAACGTCCTAATACCTGTTAGATGTTCATAATTAAAATAAAACTTAAGTGCAAAATTAAGCTTAGAAAATATTAAATATTTCAGACATTTTCCAGTATAATTACCACTTACTTCTACACATTTATGCGAGTAATGTATCAGTTTCTGCATTCTGTTAAGGAAAAAGTCAGCATCTCTACCTTTGAGCCAGTGTAATACTGTGCAATTTAACTTTCTCATCAGGAACTCATTATAAGTAACTTTTTAGATACAGGAAGAGCCAGTAGTCACACAGTGCTAAATCTGGGCTGTAGGATGGTGGGGGATGGGCTCCATTCCCAATCGCTGAATCTTTCCCCACGTTTGTCGGCTGTATTACTGTGATGCTGTAAGAATTCAATGCGCTATAGTTGAATTCATCTAACCCTAGCTTTTAGCTTCCCAATATTTCACAGTTAGCATTAGAATTGATGGTTTGACCACTTTCATGCCATAATCACACCTTGTGAATGCCAAAAAAAGATCAACATAAGCTTTCCAAGGTTCACATTACTTTTGAACTTTTGTAGAGGGGGTGACCCCACATGTCTGTACTTCAACTGAAGTACTAAAATTGATTTTTTTCCTGTAAAACCTGTCAGTTGCCAATGAATACAATAAGTTGACAATCTTCTGACAAATAACTAAATTACTGCTCTTTGGTTAAACCACATTAGTAAACTTTTCTCACTCATATTGTACAAGAACATCAGACTAAAGTAATCAATCAAAATGTTACATGTCACATTTCTAATTGACCTATGTATCTTTCAAACGAATCTAAGTCTGGTAAGCTATTTTGATATTTTCAGAGTAATGACCTTGGAGGTATTACTTATCATCGGCCCCTCATTTAAAACTAATATAGTAATAAAAATGTGTTTCTAGACTTCGCTCCTGACTGTGCTTCAATACATGCCAGCTGGGACATCATACAAACAACTCAGGCACTTCAGACAGATTGCTGATAGAGGTAATAAAGCCACCTGTCCAGACACTTGGTGTCCTAATAATTCCGCCCCTGTATTAATCTTTTAACAATTGAACAAAACCAACATCAGTAAAACCCATGTTTGACCACTATGTCCAAAATAGTTATCGTTTGAATAAAAGTAAAATTCTAATTTTAACTCCACACAATGTTAGATTGAGTCATTAAAGACCTCTTTTCAATATTATTGTTCTTTGATTAACTTACTACTTTTTTAATGAGGTGTTATACTGTGGCATTACTTAAAAAATAATATTTTGGTTATATCTATAACCCTCATTTTTCGGTAGTGAACAAAATTTTAGTCTAAAAAAATGCTACTAACTTCCAATGGGTATTCCATTTAAAGTTCTTGAGTTACTCATTACCCTCTCATAAAAATTCATCAAAAACGTCCCTAGATGATGTTTTCAACTATGCTCACAGGAGATTGTTTCTCAGATATGTGTTATTACAGAGTTTTGGGGCAGTCTATGTGCAATCTCTTATTAACCTATTTATATAATCAAACATTATAGTAATACTTAATAGTATTTTTGCATCAGTACATAGTTGTTTCCAATTTATCCTAAAATCCAATTGTAATAATTGTGTATGTATATATGTATATATGTATATATATATATATATATATATATATATATATATATATATATATGAACAGAAAGTTTTTTTTATTTGTTGGTACCCTAATTGTTGTAACCTAATTACCTAAACACTAATAACTACTGCTTTGCATCTTATGATGGATTAGAATAGTAGTGGTTGCTGACTTGACACGTGCACAGATCATTATGTTTTTGTCTGGACTCTGCTATTAGCAAAGCCAATAATGTCCATTAACATTAAATTCACTATCATATTTTATTCCATTGACTTATTGGGTATATTTCAGGTTCGGGCTTCCAGAAATTTGACTACGGACTATGGGGAAACTTAAGGAAGTATTGTTCATTCTACCCTCCGACATATGACCTGAGCAGTGTGAAGTCTCCTATATACGTATACTATGGGATGAATGACTGGTTGTCAGTTCCAGAGGTAAATATAAACTTCTTAACCATCAATTCTGGTAAAAATAGTCATCAGCCATAACTCCTGACAAGGCTTTGACATGTCAGAGGTGTTAGGGTTCGGAAGTGGGTCTTCGATTAGTATGTCACTTAAGGTTCATTCTCACATTTTTACTTCTTTAACATGTTCATGACGATCACAATTTTATTGAGTTTTTAAATATGTTGTATGTATTTTGCGCTATATATGTAAAAAACCCATAAAAATGGATTTTTTGTACAAAGCATTAAAAACCATTCCAAAATGCTGTATGATACATTTGATAAGTCTATTGGAAATACGGCTGGGTTAAACTCATCAAACAGATCATATAAAGTGTGGGGCTCTAGAACACCACGCCGGACTCAGGTAATTAATGTCAAGGCATGGGTGTCTAGAGCCCCACACCAGCATGTATGTGTTACACACGTTTGAGTTATACATGTACTCTGTCTTCCTCATAATTGGAATGATTCAACAGTTCAGTACTAACTTTTAAATAGGAATTAAGAGCACTTTTTACTGGACATCACTAAGGACAATGTTTGGTATCATACTGAAGGTATAAAATATAATCAGTCATATATATAATCTACACTGTAAATATAAATTTATTCGTTAGAAAAATTATTATTTTGAGGTTTTTTATGTGTTTATGACTGTATTGTTAAAAAATTTCAGTAAATAATAAAGAAATATTGGTTTATTAATTAAATAATATAATACAATAGACTCTTGGATATTTCATAACTTGATCAATGCTAATTTCAGATTTTTCACCCAGGAAAGTAAATAATACATTTATTACAGCAACATTAGTTCTATTTAACTTTTGCTAACCGGTTCTTTACTACTTTGTGCAGGACTAGATCTTAATATGAATTAAACTGTTAAAAGCATAGAAGTGAATATATAAAATTATTATACATTCCTCAATCAAACAATATTAATTGGATCTCATTGACAGATATGGGTACTGATCATCGACAATTACACACTCATGATTGTATCAAATTATATTCAAGACTTTTTTTATATGCTGCAAAAGGCATGGCAACATACTGAACATTCACTCTCTTCCACAACTTAAGCAAAGATTAAAAAATCCAGTCTAGGAATTAGAGTTTATCCTATGAATTTACTTTTTTTGTTTGTAACTTAATTGTTTTATATTATCAAAGTTCAAGGACGTAGGCAGTGACAGGACCCCCAAATTTAAAGTTGTTCAATTATTTTTTTAGTAAACAATTATTATTATTTAAATAATTCAGTATTACAGACATGTACTGCTGAAAGATTGTTCTCAACAAAGAAATGGGTCGAGAACTTTTTAAGGAACAAAATGGGTCCTTACTCTCTGTCCACTACTGGAAAATATCAGATGTCTGGACCACTCCCAAAATTTTTTCCTGGCTACGTTCTTATTAGTACTAAGTCAGTTTAATGTACCTATGTAATAGGAGTGAAGATAAGGTTAATTTCACAATATAGTACTAAAATATATCAATAGGTATGTTTGTGACAATAATTAAAGACAGTGCAGTTTGTATATTCTATATCACTATGTGGTGAAGTGAATACTTAATATATAACTGAGGCAAATTTTAGCCTATACTACTAATAGATTCTATATTTAACTGAAAAATTATCTTAAAGAATAATGTTAAACTTCAAAAGCCTTTACGCTTACTTATTTTCGGCCATGGAATGTCTCATTTTAAAGATATGATTGATAAGCTTACCAACACCTTTATTTTTTTGTATAGTGTATCATTTTAAATATATATAATAAGTTCAAAATTTGAGATTTTTCCTGAATAACTAATAAAAATAACTAAAACGTATTTGAATACATACTAAAATCTTTAAAACGAGATAGGCTATATCAAATAGTTATATGAAAATAACTAATGCCATAAAAGTGTTTGAAGTTTATCATTTATGATTTTGTCTTAACAACCAGAAAAACTAAGTGTTTTAATGCGTACTAATATATTTCAAATGAGATATCTCAAATAAATATATAATGAAAAATGTGAGTTTAAAGACTTAAGTAGAATACCTAGTAGCACTTCTCTAACATTGCCCATGTTTGCTGCAGGATGTTTATCATGCTGTGGAAAAATTGCCCAATGTCCAAAAAGTAACACCAGTACCTGATGATCAGTTCAACCACTTGGACTTCATGTGGTCTGTGGATGCCAGAACACTTCTCTACAATGATATTATCTCAACACTTCACAACTTGACTACTCACTGACTGCAGTTTTATTACTTTTAATTGTGGTATTAGTTATTAATGTATATGTAGGAGTGTTTTGGTTATTGATGTCTACTTAACAAACCACTCTATAAAGTGAAAAACAACCATTCCTTTAAGTTATCACACCTGTATATTTAAATGTATTAAGTTTCAGATAGTATTAAATGTTACATGTAATGATAACAAACACAAGCACATACATAAAGTAGTATATGATTCAAATTCTTTATTGAGTCATGTGCTTCATCTACTGTACTGACATGTCTAAAATATCACTTGTCAGGGAGGTTTTGAGTGATTATCATAAGGTGGCCCAATCAATATTGGATTTGGAAAATATTTTTTATGTTAAATCTAGTCTTTTAAGATATTCTCCCTATATAAAGAAAAAGTAGAAATCGTTTAATCACTTCACATGAGATAACAAAGTACGGTTGAGAATTTTGTAGTTTAATTGAAATAAAAAGAGTTACAGAAAGTACATGAGTTATAACTACAGAGACTGACATGCTTTTTTTTATTTATGGCTTAATTTTTAAAATGAAATGTAATTTTATTCCCTATTCAGGCAAGTTATCTTAAAGAGCTATAAATTTACCATAAGAACTATTCCAACCCCAAAACCTTAATTCAACATTAACATGACCAAATTAGCGAGAATAACAAAAGATACTCATTTAACTAAAGTAGTGAAGAACATGGCCAAGCAATTCCATAACAATGCATGCAATATACAAAAATATTACAATGAAAAGATAACTAAATTCCAGAAATATAATAAAATACAACTTGGAAGGTAATAAAATGAGGAGGTGGTTAAAGAAACAACTGATTTGAACAACCTATTACTATATTACAATGATAAATTACATTCAAACCGTAACAAAACGTCTAAATTATTACACAGGTATTTTGTTAGTACAGTGGATATATTTAGAACAAAACAAATCTTTTTATGGTGATAATATGACAAATATATCAAAAATTTTGATTTACTTTAAACTACTTCAGCTGATGTTAGTAACATAGTTGATTTAAAACCAAGTCTTCCTCTGGGTACGATGATGTTCCTTTAACCAACATGTAAAGGGTTTATAAGACACAACATTTTGAGCCACTTAATAAATTCCCACTATATTTCTGAAATCTTTCCTGACAAATTTCAAAAGTAATCTTTATTCATAAAAAAGAAAACAATATCAAATTTCAGACTTGTGTCACTGTTACCAATCATTTCAAAGATTTATAAGTAGGTAATGCATAATAGATAAGATTCCATAGATAAGAACGATTTATTTGATGATGTACAGCGTGGTTTTCATAACATCAGGTCCACAGTAACTGGTGCCATTAAATTTATTGAATCTATATGATTCAGAAAACAGGCACGAAAAAGTAATTGGTATGGTAAGTATGGACCTATAAAATAAATTTGATAGTGTGTCACATGATATTCTGTTATGTTATGGGGATTAACATTAAAATGGTTTACATCATACCTGTGTAAATAAATTACAGTTTGTGGAACTAATTCATATTCCGGAAAGTTGGATGACTTTTGTAAGGTTACCAGTACAGCACTGTGCCATAGAAGATTCACAAGGATCAATACTTGGCCCTCTTCTTTTCCTATGTTACATTAAAGGATTCCCACACTGTTTGTTTGTCATTGCTCAAAATATCCTAAGTTTATATGCACATGATGCAAATATAAAAATATTAGGTTGGAAATTGGAAGAAATTTAATTATGGCAATTATAAAGATCAAGTTATTCAACACGCAACAATTTTTAAATTCTTATAACCTTAAATGGTTCAAAAACAATATTTATATAGGCCTAATTTTCAACTAGGCATTCAAATATATATTGCATAGCATCTCTTTATAAGGAGGTATATCTAATTTGAATCTAAATAAAATTTAATTACTTAAAAAAATTAGAATAATTCTTGAATTGGGTTAAAGAGATTCTGTAAAGAATAAATACAAAGACTCAAGATAATGACAGTACATGATCTTTATATAGTTCAAACTTTAATATATGCTAAAGAACATCAGCCTGTTATCTCAGTGAAAAGGAGATTGTTACAAAACAAGAGACTGAACAGAGGTACAAAGTGTGTGTAATACATGTGATAACTTACGTTTTTGACAAGGCGAATTACATCGGCCTAAAGTTGTATAGAATGCTACCAATCTCAATGAAATTCTTAGGGTCAACTAAACATTTAAAAAGCTATCTAAAAACCTATTTATTAGCTTAGCACCTTACTGAATAATAGAATTTGAAGAATTGTCTACTAGGTAATATGTTAACAGTAGTTATGTGTTTTTGTGATTTATTTATTATATTATAATTGTTATTTATTTGACGTTACTTGTATGTGTTACATTGTTTTTGTTTCAGTTGCATTGTATAATATAGTTATAGTTTCTATTCATGACAATATTCATTGTACATTGTAAAAACTGATAAATAAAGAGATTCTGATTCTGTAGGTTTAGTAAAGCCTCAATACTCAATATCTTAGCTACTTTAGATCAGATCTTCATGAATGTTCACTATAATACTCATAATGAAATTCTCAATAAACATTATATAATTAATTAATTAAGACGTTGCTATTTAATTATTTTTGTATAGTTAACTGTCAGAAACAATGAAACATTGTCTATCCGATGGTTGATTTTGGTATCCTGAGCTGTCAGTGTGTCAATTTATAAATGTTAGATACAATATCAAACACTTTTGAAAAGAAAAACTATTTTACTAATGTAAATAATCTACAATCACTGGTAGGACAATGTCACGGATTAGTTTACCCACACCACTGTAACTGCAAATTTGGATCATCCCATATGGTAAATTGTGTAAGATTTTTTAACAAGCTTCCAGAAATTGCTCATGTTACTCCCATAACTAATTTAAAAAGAAAATTTTATTTGTGGCTTTTAAATAATCCATTTTATTCTATTGACGAGTTTTTAAATATGGATGTCAATATTCAGTTTTAAATCATTGGGTTTTAATTTTAAAATATATGTTTATTTTACAACTGTAAAGTAAATGTTTTTGAGTCTCTTAAATCTGTTTTGTGGTTTTCAATGATGGTTTGTTTCTATATTAGTATGTTTTATACTAAAAGTGTATTGACAATGCCTTTTTCATTGTATATATGATCAACGGCAATAAATATATTATGTCTTAATCAGCTGACAGTGAGCATGTTGAATATTGATTACATTCAGCTCAAGTAAAAAAACTACAATGAAAAACAATATGAACATGTTCCTCATTTTGCCTACAATGTTCTCTTATAGATATTTATTCAGAATAGTTTAAGAATTGGCCACAAGGTAAAGTCTCATATCACGCTATGACTAAACATATGGAGTCAAACCCCATAATGAAGTCATGAGTTGACAGGTCCATATACAGTAATACTACACCCCTTTCAAAGGCCTAAACATGGGAGTTGCAAAAGGAAGTTACAATTTGAAATTTGAGAGTTGGAGGGTGCCTCTCAGGGAGAAAAGCACAGGCAATTTTAATATATAAAAAAGAAGGTACTATTGGCCTAGAAACATCCCCCAAAGTTTCATTTCTTTATCTGCAACTTTTCAAGTGCAGAATCAGTAAGGGGAAGGAAACTTTATCATCACTTTACATACAAAATAAGAAAAAAACACTATGTGTTAAATTTTGATTTCTGTTTGTTCATATAGATCCGTAGTATTGTTTGAAGTTTATAGCTTGTTCTGTCAGTTACTGATATATACAGGGTGTCCAAAAAGTCCCGGGTCGGTTAAATATTTTTCAAAATATTTAAAATAGAGCTACAAAACCTTACACAAAGTTACTGGACATAAAAATTTATTTTATCACATATTCAGTGATCCGCTACTTCCTCAGCGGGGCGGCCCGCTAGGAGTCAGAAGAAAATCTTAAATGTAAGCATAGGTTGATATGCATATCAAATAAAAGGTCTTTATTAGTAGAGAACAGAGCCGCAAACCCGACCTCAAATGGATAACCAAGTCAAAAATGACAGCCGTTCAAAGATGGCTTGAGTTTGCAACTTAGGTTAATGTAAAAAATAAACTGATGAGCTTTTTGATTTTGACTTAACTAACCCAAAACTGTTTACAATTAATTGTTGTTGTAGAATAATAAGTTTCGTTATTTCTGAGAGGGATCGGAGTTTAGTTCAGAATATCGACTGAAACTATTTTAAAATTAATTGAATCAATCTTTACACAAATTACCTATTACTTCCATCAGATGAATCATGAGACAGGATATATTTACTTTGTTGTTATTAATAACTCCTATATCATATTGATCTCTTGATAAAATAATTATTAATTACAAATGAAATTACAAATTAAGATTTGCCAACTCATTTACGGTAATAGTTACAAAAAAGTTAGATATACAATATATGATGTGTTAACTTATTTCCCCATGTGAGAAGACCACTCAAATATATTCAGGTTGATCAAAAATCACATATTTATTACTACAGTTCTGTAAGATCATACATCTTATCATTTATTTCTGTAAGCAAACCATGCATCTTAACTTCAAAAATCATTATGATGTGTTGAGGAAGACGGAGCCATTAATACAACAAGCCCAAAATAATAACAGATATTATTTTTAAATATATGCCGAAAAATGAATATTAATATTCTAACACACGTATAAATCTACAAATTTTTAAGTCTACAGAAGTTGAGGTGGTATAAACAGCAGAAGTGTTTGATATAATATATTTATTGAATGTGATTTACCAATACATTCTACCATTCTAAAATATACTATTACTACTACAGTATTAATTACAAACACCCAAACATTCATACTAACTTAAACAAAACAAAAACACGTGATTTTTAATTTAATCTAAAACTACTGTCTACCTACTACACACGGGTGTTTCCCTGACTAAAAATGTCCAAGTACTAAAATGTGCATGGTTCAAATACAAAACATAACCGTTGTCACGTATTTGTAATTGTTCAATCAGTGTAATTGTTGTATAAACTTAAAGGATGGAACTTAATTTTAAATTCAAAATTAAATTGAATTATAATTTAAATCTATTATAGTGTAATAATGAAAACAATTTTACTAAAAAACTAAAAGCTTTCATGCAACCAACATTTAACAATAACAATAAATGATTTCCTGGAAATATTGTCACACTGATTCCTCTCCATATTATATACTTGTCCACCAAGAAAAAGCTCAAAATGTAAAACAAACCAAACTCGTGGATTCTTGTCACCATTCATACACTACAACATGAGTGTATATTGCTGTTCTGGACAAATGAGGACATAAGCGTGTGTTTACACATTTACTACTACACCTTACAGTAGTTGTCTCATGCTTCTACACTGCTCGGTAACTGAAGTATTAGTATTGTATACTATAGCTCCATAACATGGCTATAGTTGTGCTGTTGTACTCTCCTAAGTGTTGACATTGTTTAACATGTACACAGCTACAGTATACATGTCATTTGATGTTATGTATCTAATACTATGTAATATATTCCACTGCTTATAAGCAAAATGATATTATTTTTTCACCAATTATAGTTTTTATATAGCTTTCAATGACTACATGCACGTGTAAATGATTTTACAGAATCAAATTGTACAAACAAATAATTTTCAATAATTTTACTAATTTTCAAACATGGTATTTGTTCGTACTAAACTAGTGTTTTAAGATATTTAAATATTTAGTTTCTGTACAATCATCATAAAACTTTTCTTTCAACTAAACACCACATTAAATCACAATTTACTTAGAAAAATTGACTTATTCGTCCACTACAGTACAAACTAAGGTACCAGTACAGTTACCAAGTCAATATCTTGAACATAAGTAATAATTATTTTAACAGTAGTGTGATTTTAAAATTAACTTATATTTAACATTAAAAGTTTGAAAATTGATTTTTAAAACAAATGGAACAACCATTATTAATTGGCCATAGATATTAACTTCATATTAATTACTTGTCAATACTTGGTCAATAGTTCAAATACATATTAGAAAATTATTATTCTTTTTGTCAGGTAGGGAAAATAAATGTATTTAAGCCCTCAGAGCAGTAGATATACATTTCTTTACTTCTCCCTAGCATGCAATTAGCTTTAAAAAAAGTAATGTTAATTTCCTTCAAGTTTAATTTGAACAAAGTTATTATAGGAAGTAAAATTATGACAGATGTTTTGTTAAAAGAATTTGTCAATTCACTGAAAACAGAAAAAACAATAATAATTTAAACAAGCAGAGTTGAAATCCCAATTAAAGTAGCTGTCAACAATTCAGATTTAACATGTAATTCAACAGTAGAACACAGCTTACAAGCAGTTCTCAAGAATCCTCCCCACAGAGAAAAAGCCGTGAAAAGCTCCAGCTTACATCTCAAAATGGCGTTCAGGAACAACAAATTTGATAGATCGTTAACATGCAGCTGAGAACAAAGAATTGAGTGCAACTATTGTCTGATGTTCAGTTAACATTTTTACGCATTTAATTTGTAAATTTTAAGAACTACAGTTCACGATAGAGGACAAAAACTTTGATTGCGAAATGTCGCATCAATATGCATGTGGAGTTATTCTTACTGCACAGGATTTCCTCCTGTAATACGCAAATAGGGAAGGCTGTAATTCCTACGGGAAGGCTTACAAACTTCACTGTAGTTTTAAACTGAGTGATCTTAAGTAGACTAACAACACAGCACGCACATTATGGCGTCTAGTCACAGTCAACATTTTAAACTACTGTACAACTGTCTAGCTGTAATATACATGTAGTTAACATGTACAATGTGGCTCTATATCGAATGATCTTAAATAGTCTTATTACCACAGCATGAACATTAAGTTAATGCCACAATCAATGTGTTAACAATTAAGATTTGTGTGCAATTAAATTACTTTAACTGCCATTTTATTTAAACATTAACAATCTAAAAGGAAATTATTAGAAAATGTTATTACTTTTGATCACAACTATTTAATAAATATTTAGTTTTTTATTACTACTTATTTGGCAAACATTAAATAAGAAGAAAGAAGGGCAAAATATGGTAGAGAGGAATTTGTGCCAAGCAAAATTGGTGGAATGTTGTAATTTGCTTTACACAACAGAACCAAAATGACATCCTATATGTATTGTCTTAAGTTAAATTTACAAAGAACCCTGAGGTGTCTGAAGGATCCTTAGCTTCAGGAAACTGAACCTTAGTTTTTAGAAGCCCAAGAACTAAGTAAACAGTAAAGATCCAGGCTAAGGAACCCGAGAGAGCAGAAGAGATCCTAAAATTCTTGAGGAACCACAGGCCTTACAGAGACCTACAATTTGTATTTCAATACAAAATAATGTTTAAAACTAGTTTTCAAATTAATATGACATTTTTTACCAACATATATTATGTTTCGGCCAAGATACCAATCAACTTCTTGGTCATATAGAATTATTTTATCTCAATTATCAGAAAACTTTTACTTTTCATTAGAATTCATTACAATTTAAAATAGTTTTAATATCTCCAAGATCAAAATTGCTTGATAGGGCCATTTATGTACTTGTTTTGGTCTATTTTATGAATAAAAAGCAAATCTGAGTGGGTTCTTGCATGTATTATGGGTTCTAATATGAGTATTGTTTTAGTAACCTAACAGGACATCTAAACACTCACTATAACTCATAAGTAAACAAAAACGTAGAAAATAACAATAGCTGATTAGCAGAATAACAACAGAATGAACATGACACAGAGCATTACAGCTGGTGCAGTAGGCACAAGAATATAGAAAAAGTTATATAAAATGAAAATTTAAAAAAAGTTAACTTTCATGGAGTCAATTGTTTTTGTATTTATCACTCCTTCAATTGGTATCAAATCTTACATATTTTATAACAAACTTTAAGATATGTTTTAAAAACCTTACACCACGTGCTGCCATCTAACATGAGAGATAAATACCCAATATTAATATACCCCATTTACCTGTTCCAGGATTAATATAGAAAATATAAAACCCCTATATAACATATTATTTGTTTGTTAGGTACAAACCAAAGATCTTGTATAAACAAATGTAATAAATAGTGCATCACAGTGTATTCAGCAGAGCTATGCCACAGGGAGTGTGGTATCGTGTCATATGGTCCTTGGTGTATGTACATGTGTTTCAATTGGCCATGATAAGCTCACCTGATAAGCAAAGAGCTTTATTTGTGTTTATCGGCATAGCTACGCTGTACAAACTACTCTTACCTTAAATAACACAGATTTTTTACATAATAAGTAGGCAGATAATTCAAATAAATAATGAAACTTTTGAATGAATCCATGTAATAGTGGAATTAAAAAATATTATTTAAATTAATATTAAAAATCTTGCAGGAATGTTAACCTGATACAGAATCCGAGGTTTCCTTACACAACTTCAACCCACACTACTTCTCACAGACAATCAACAATACAGTACTTACTAGACTAAAACTATATGTATATTTCTACAAAGTGACTCTGACTACATCAACTCCTTTGAGTTATTTTTCATTTTAACAGTTCTCATTTTTATAACATACTATAACTATGTGCCGTACTAGTCTACGAGTCTAATAACAATTTTGAATACAGCCTACGAACTATATTATATCAAATAGTGCTGGGTGACAACTTTTATTGTACACACAGGGTCTCAGTTCTTCTCCACTACGATCCCGGGACTGAATCTAGATTTTGTCCGACTCAGTTTCCTCATGAGTAAAAATTAAGTAAATTGATGTAAAACATGTATTTGATTAAAAACTGAAATATCTCAAATGATTGGCTATTACTAATTTTAAAATGTCTTCAGTATTAATGCAGTGTTCTTTAAGTTTGTAACAAATTATCTAAAATATTTTTTTAAGGATTACCTCTCCTCAAACTCCATTTTTTTATTGCCTGACCTGTTTTTGGCTAAAATTTTAATTAAAAAATAATTTTTTGTAATGCATACATCTATTGAAACATTAAATGCGATATGATATTGTTAGTCCACAATTTAGGGTTATCATAATGGCTTGTAACCAAATTAGCTATAATCCTTGGCTTTAAGTCCTTTATTAAACTTTACATTACATGTGTTTTGGAATTATACCATCTCCCCAGTGTGCATAATAACCTCTTAGAAAAATAAATAAAAATTAACACATTGAAAACATTGTGTTTAAATAAAGTATATAAAACCAAGAGTTATAGTTTAATTACTATTTATTAAATGCGATATTTATGATTTCTGAATGTATATATTGCAGTATCATTTAACATGAAAACAGAATATTTAGAATTAAGCTGCCTATTTTGGTACATGGTTGTCATATCAGGCTGTAACTCATGGGTCCCCTCCATTGTGACCTTTTAGTATTCCGTTGCTTGAATCCTTTCCACTAAAAGACCCTCCCACATAATACACCAATAAAAAGCTGGAAACTGTCAAAACAAAAAACTGAGGCAAGTGCAATTACAATAGGCAAGTGTTATATTACACTAATACAAATAAAAATTATTTGCTGTGAGTACAAAGTACACAAGTATTTAAGAAGCTTACTTTCAGAAAATCAATCTTCTAGTCATAAATTGTTAGTTAAACCTTCTTAGTCTAATTATCTAAAAAGTGTAGGAAACAAAAACATTGTATAAATAAAAATGTATAGGTTACTTCAAGAAAGCAAATATAATGTTATATATTAAATAAAAGCAAATTTTCAAAATGTATTGTTCCTATACATCATTTTAGTTTTAATAAGTATTGTTTACATACATAGGTGATTAATTATTTTTCACTATTTAAAAAATGTTAAAATACAAAAAATTAAGGTAAAATAACTCTTAAACGACAATAAATATAAACACAGAGTATTACATTTATTCATAAAATGTAATTAATTGATTTCCAAATGACTAGATTGAGTGGACTAATTTGTCTTGCAAACAATGTTATTTAAAAAAATATCAATGTTTCAATCAAATAAAAGCTGTATAAACATTTGAATAAAAAAATATATTTTATTACATTGTTTTACGTATACATTTACTAAATGTTGTACCAAATCAAATTTACTATTCACAGCACTGTCCACAAAGTTAATAATGACGTGTTTCAAGCAAATTATTATTATTATTTTTTTAATGCTTTGTATTTAAGGTATTTATTTTTAACTCATTCCATCAACAAATTTAAATGTATTTTAGAATGTGCCCCTAATACTATTTTATTGTTTTCATTCTGATAATTAAAAAAAAAACATTAAAAAAGAAGTACAATAATAACAATTAATTGGTTAATCAAGCCTTTGACTTTCCAAAGAATAGACCTTGCATCCATATGAGGATTGTGTGTCAGAACTTTTGCTCAGTAATTCTATATATGTTCTTTAAGCATACATACTGCTACTATACTAAATGTTTTGGTGAGAGTTTCAATCCATTGTAGTAATCTTATAGTAATTACCTTATTTTTATAAATTAAATTTAAAATGTTGAGTGATATAGTTATTGCCAAACTTTACACAATATAACATGTGTTTAATAGTATATAATATGTATAGATGTAATATATTTAAATCATTGTTTCCTTCGTCTGTCGCTAGATATGAAAGTAACTGAACCTACAGTTAAAAATTCAAAAGTGCACACAAAATCTAGGTTATCCATGTTCATCCACTATACCTACCAACCACGAGGCCTACCAATAGAGTCAAGTCTAGTTACTTAGTGTTTAATAAAGATATTACTTATATTATTACTTTTATTTATAAATAATAATTTGTTTACAGTAATATAATAGCATAAAACAAACCAATGATTTTCACAAATATTTTATAGCCAATGACAATAATATAATTTGTATTGGCTACAAATATATGCCACACACCCAACAAAAGACACTATATTTTATATCACTAAATAAAATACTTACATATTAATTATTATATGAAAACGTCTGATTGAGTGAGTACATTCTTACATTTTGTCTATAGAAAACAATTATGTCAGTTGACAGCTAAGAATCTGATGCTTCCAGTGGGGCCTGAATCACAACAATATATTTTTCTTTTTACTACAACAAATTAAATAGTGGTGGCATGCCCAGAAATTGCTCATCAAAATTGGCTGTTCGAGTTAGGTATGCGACGTCTGTCACTACTACTAGAGTTAACAATACGTTATCTCCATCCGAATGCCACTTCATTTTAAATGTTATAAAACTATATATATAATTTCCACCCCTCCCTCCCTAAAATTTTAAAAGGCAAACATTACAGTTCCATTGAGTAGTTTGTTTTAAGCTAGAACACATCTATGAGACCATATCAGAGAACGTATCAACGAGTGTCCAGGGAACGATTCCCGAGCACTTATTTTTGGGAGGATATGTTATAGTTCTTAAACCAACCAGTATGTCAGCCCCCAAAATAATGTTCTATATACGACACTGATGCAATGTGCTCCTATATAATTCTTGGAATTACTAATTAAAAATTGTTAAAAAGAGATAATCATGGTACTGTTTTCATATTTTCTAATGTATATTGCATTGAATCAAAACTCTTAATTTTTTTGAGAGTCAAATAAGTGACCAAACTTACACATTTTATGTGATGCACAATTAAATAAGAAATATGATTGTTTGATTTTAATTAATGAATACTGAATTGATTTTATTTAATGAATAGTGAATAACATTTAGGGTTTAAAAATCATTAATTCATTGATTCATTTTTTTACAATGAAGCAATGAGAAACAAAACTGTATCATATAACAGTATCATAAAGGACTTAAATGTTCTGAATCATAGATCTCTAAGTGAAATCTTAATTCAGATGTTCAGTAACCACTGCTAAATAATCCCTCATGCTAACCAGATTAATCAAAACACACTTTGCTAGAAAAGCATGACCAACCCAAGTCTACTGTACATTTTATTTTAATTCAAATAGGGACATATTTTGTAATGTAAATAAATCTACTATTTCTCCAATTACGACTAAATTCCTAATCCTATGATGAAAAAACTGGAATAGACTGAATAGTTTGGAAAGCTACAAAATAGCAAAACGTAATTTGTATATCTTGGAAGAATTAACAGCTAAAATTGGAGGAAACAACACTTGACCAAAGCTATATTGTCATTCACTTCAACAAACATTCTAACAAACATCACAGGAATAACAGTAAAGTAAATTCAAACAATTATATTGCAGCACCTATACTATCACAGGCTTTTACACAAAATTAATTCTGTTTCTTACAAATAATACAACTAATAATCTTTCCAGTAGGCCTATTATTATTTGAAGAGGTCATCCAGTTCAAAAATTTATTTTCTTTTATTACATATTTATTTATAATACAAGTTTATTTCACTTTCTATCAGAACAGGTTGCAACTATAAAAAATAATTTAGGCAAAAATATTTATAATACTATAGCTATATACTAAATGAACAAATAAACATACTTATTTGGAAAAACAATCCTTCAACAGTTTAATCAACAATAAATTAAAAACAAATTAACTAAACATAATAAAAAGCTTCAAATGATTTAAAATCATTAAATAAACAACTTAAGAAACACAACATCTTGTCTGTGGGCCCACAATTTTAAATGCAATACAATGAGTGTACCAGTTTAATAAGCAAAGCGTAGATTAGCGTCATAACCCAGTTTGTCCAGATTAGGAATACAAGCAAAGTTGACCATAGGGGGAGGGCCACACATGAGTACCAGAGTGTCCGAGCTTGGGGGGAACAGATGGTTCTGGATCATATCAGCATTGATGAACCCGGTGCTGTACTTCCATCCTAGACAAGAAACAAAGGTTGATCAGTCAACGGCAATATAGTTTTTGTAATGTTTCTAACGGAATACTATTCAGAATTAATCAAAATCACCTGAATATTACTACATGATTAAGTGACCCTATGGAATAGAATCACTGGCTTCAGTATATGTCAATAACATCTTTTTGTCACAACTTTTAAATTCTAGTGATTCAACATATTTTCACATCACCATATGTCAATTTGACCCACTCATAGTAGATTAGGATCTCAAACTTTATAAGTTTTGACTTTTAAGTCAAACAATAGGTAATTTGTAACGTAAAATATTTGAATGTTGAGCATGTAATTTGAGCATTGTGTCACCACAATAGAATGTGTTATAGGTGATGGAAAGCATCCCTGATTAAATCCCTCCATTACCCCACTGTGTGCTATCCTGTCGTACTGGTGTGGTAATAATAATAGACTGGGTTTAAGACCAATCCAAGACAGTCCCGGGACCAAACCTGTGCTGTGCTGTGCCGTGTGAAGGTGAAGACGGCATCACCATAAGTCACACAGTAATCATTCAATTCTAATTTTCAAACGCTATTTTACCCCTTTGTAATCCTCCTCAATCCAGCTCTCTGTTTCATATTTTCAGGTGTTAATTACTGTATATTCACTCCACACGAGCTTCTTTACTATCTCATATTTCGAGTCTGTTGTTTGTATAAATAATCTCCCTCCGTGCTTGATTCAAATCTCTACTTTTATTAATTTGCCTCTATAACAACTGGTGGAACAGGTTTGGTAGAGAGGAGGACAATTATTATCAGTCACAATAATTATTGGAATGTGCAACACATCTTTGCAGTTATGTTATTTTTATTAACTTGACTACACATCTTTACTTATTTTTAAAGCAATTTTGTTTACTATTTCATCATGTTATGTGAATCATAATGTTCCATAAGCGTGGAAGGAGTAATCAGTAAAATTGGTGTGAGACAATTAGATCTACATTGAGGTTAAGGGTGAGCTTAGAAGAAATTATGGAACTATACATAGATACTTTTTGTATGAGATTACAAGTTTTCATCAATTAAAAAAATTAATTAATATAATTAATTACTTGGCACTATTTCTCCTTAGTGAAATGTTCATAACTGTATTTAATGATTTATTTTATAATAAGAGATAAATTTTACTAGCAGTGTATATATTCAATAAGAGTTTTAAGGAATTTATTTTGTAATTTAACAATGTGCTAAGTTTTGCTTGTATCAAAGATCACCACAGGATTGATGCAGCCTACACTAGGTTAAAGTTTTAGCAACAAATCATGTGTCATAGACATTCATGTGTGTAGGTAATTGGAGATTGATGTTTAGGGATTCAGTATCTCACAGAGTTCAGTTGTTTCAGACCATTTCTTAAATTATATGCTTTAGATTTATATGTCTTTGTGTAACTTATGTTCAGTTCTGCAGCTGTACATAAATTATTTTAAACTACCACAGCTGCTTAGTTATGTGACATAATGTGTTTATAAATCAAAGGCCACTAGTCATAAATAAAGTGATGTAGTAAAATTTTTCTTTATTGATTGATTAATTTATTTGTGTTTCATTCATTAACCCATTGCAGATCGTATTTTTTTGGTGCGCGGGCACCAGCGGACACAAATTAATTTACGGTCAGCGGCCGCACGAACAGCAATGGTGCGCCACAGTATCGCTCGCTAACGTATACTAGTAAATTCAGCTGTGAAGGTATTCGTTCAGATGGAACATGGGCCTGCTGGGGTATCCGTGATGTAGGAACGATAACACGCGAGCAAGGTTATCATAGTCTAAATAAAGCGGCTCAGGCGAAGCGATTACAACATCCGGGCCATTGTCTACACTAAACCCGCCAACATGTGCGTCTGCGTCTTTTCATTGTGTCACTAAACTCAAAAGTATTATAATAACAACTGAGGAAAACACCCAATCAGAAGCACTAAAAAGCAGAGAGTAAACTCATATGAATGATTTTTCAACTTCGACATACAACTGCGATCTGTAGGATATTTATAAAACTTTTGAAAACTCTAAACGTAGACCGTTGTTAAATACTCTTAGTTGAAAAGTGAAGACGATCGCCCTATCCATCAGACATTAAGAGAACTATTTGGAGGGAAATTGAAAAGCAGACCCGGCCGCTGTGTGACGAGCCAAGCTCGTCAGTGATCCGCAATGGATTAATGATAAGATTTTTATCCCTCCCAGCATTGCTAGTGCTTTCAATCAAGGAACTGATGAAGCTTTAAACGTGCATAGCGTCTATAAACGCAAAAACCTTTACTTTTGAAACAGCGAAGAATTAGTTCTCAAAACATCCTTAAGAGAGCAGGTCCATGTTCCTTTTGACTGTTGGGACTAGACAAAGCACTTTGTCATTATTGTTGATAAGTGTAACAATCGACAGTTAGCTAGGAAGCATTTCGCGTATGACCTGTGACATCACAATATACGCCTATATACATGTTCGTTTTAATCAGCTGCTAAATCGTGTGTATGTTGGTAAACAAAGTTTTTTTCGAGTTTGAAGCAAACTGTTGTTATTCTAATGGTGTTTTAATTTGTTTTTACTGAGTTGTGGTATAGTTGTTTGTTATAAGGGCTAATCCAGACAATCTACATTTTGATGGATTTGTTAATAATAATATGAATACTTCATTTTCAAGTGCAATCGATTTTGATACTGTGGACAGTAACCCTTTGGATGCCAGCCCATTTTCCAAAAGTACTACCCAGAAACGCCAAGGGCATTTACAGCAGTTTTGTAAGCTTTCACTAAATGTATCATAACTTTCTTTCTTATTTTTTAACAGATATTGATGATTTTTTTACCATTATTTTGCTTATGAAATGCCCTTGTTCTGTTGGTAAATTTTAGTTGCATAAATGTAATTTAAACTTTTAAAAAAAGTTAAAAATTAAGAAAAAAAAATTAAAATTTCCAAAAAACATTTTTTTTTAGCACAAATAAGTGGTTTAAAAGAAAATGTATGCTGATTTTCCTGTTATATCCTAGTAAACGATATCTAACCCCTTAACCTAATTACAAAATTTCAAAAGCCTACCTTATATAGAAGTCCAGTTATGATTTTTTTCACTAAATGTGACACGGGCACAGTTTTTGTAATTTGCATGGACGTTGTATGTAATGTTACACTATATTCACAAATCAATATTTGACACTATACAAATCGTACTTTGGGATTATACCAACCACACCACTATGAAGAACACAAAAATATAAATTTATAGATATATTATAAACAAACATTGTAGAACGAAAAAACAACTTTTTAATTACAAAATTACAAACTTACAAAGATTATCAATTGTTAATGAGGTCAGATTCGCTTAAACTTTTTTTCAAATGAACTTAGAACATTATTAAAACGATGTATTTGAGTAACAGAACTAACATTCCATCAATCAACAAGCATTTCCAGGTATTGTGATCGGTATTGTGGTCGCTGTTATCTTATCTTTCTCGAGAATCCCGATTACGGCAGGGCCGCGCGGCATCACATGATTATTTAAGTTTTTTGCACGGTACATAATTGCCTTTCCATTACAATTCAATTTATATTTCTGATCAACCCCTCTAGAATTATATTTACTGATAGATACTATCTCGAGGGATGTTTTTCTTTCGTTGACATCAGCGCGAGCTTCGGAAAGCACCTTCGGCCGAGGCACTCGCATTTTGGGTGGCGGAGTTTGATCAAGAATAATGACAAGTTTTGTGTGTTTTTTTTTTTCAATAAAGAGTTTAGTTTTTGTTTGGTAATGTTTGTTTTTGTTGAATTTTTGTGTTTGGAGAAATGTAGGGGTAAAATACGAAAGTACAACAAAGCGAACGGGCGGCGAGACTCTGCAATCACGTTATCTACTACAACCGAGCTCGACTTTGACCTCTGTCTGTGGATGGGGAGGGGTTTGCGATAAGACAATTCCCTGTTTTATACTGACGAAAAATTTGTTCTACGCTAATCTAGTAATCAGTAGAAGCTAAAAATGTCAACTGTCCTGAGGATGGGGAGGGGTTTGCGATAAGACAATTCCTGTTTTATATCGACGAAATATTGTTCTACTACGCTAATCTAGTAATCAGTAGAAGCTAAAATGTCAACTGTCTGAGGATGGGGAGGGGTTTGCGATAAGACAAATTCCCTGTTTTATATCGACGAAATATTGTTCTAAACGCTAATCTATTAATCAGTTGAAGCTAAATGTCAAATAACGATTCATGTCTGGGTGTGGTCTGTATAATCCCAAAGTACCAATGAATCTAATAAAAGGGGCATAGTAAAAATGCCCTAACAACAAAAGTAATGAGAGAATTACAAACGTAAACAACGCATAGCAACACGAACGTAACCTCAATCTCGACCAAACAATTCAACAGCTGCGAAGCTCAAATACGACCAAAACAAACAGTCCCATAAACGAATTAACTACTTTGTGGTTGCAAAGCAACTAATCGACTATCAATTAGTCCAAAAATTTCGCGGCAATAAGATGAACTATAAGAAAATTACAGGTGAAAAAACGTGACGTACCTATATACGGCCGTTGGCGATTTTCAGTTGAGTAGCCGACGGCCGTAATACCGGTACGTTGGCATCCAAAGGGTTAAAGAGGAAGAAAGTATTGAGGACATGGATGTTAATGATGGACCTGTTTTAATCAAAATAAATGAACCATAATTAAGTCTGATTTTTCAATATTTATAATTTTACCAAGAACAATATAATTTGAGTGTTTTTTTTATTTTATATGCAATATTTTATGTGTATTTTGTGTTTTGTATATTATAACAATTTGATTATATGACTCCAATTCATTTATTTTATAGAAATACAGTTTTGTAAGTACAATATTACAGTTTCTCCTTTATAGCTTTTAGTATGAATTTCACATTCCTACAAAGTAAATATTTATGCAAATTTTTACCGAACTTATTAGTTACAATTTACTCATTATAAATAACCAATGTAAACGTAGTGTAACCTGTCATATAATGTTTGTTTGTGCATTATTCCGCAATGCAGTTTATTCCCAATTTCCAATGTTTTTCTATTTAATTTTAATATATTTATGTTCAGCAATATCTTCATGCTTTAAAAAAATCTTTTTAATCACCTTACATAGCCAATATACAGAGCAAATAAATTGTTATAGGCCTAAGGTTCAACTGTTAAAATATTTAATACGGTCTTGCTTTATCTAAAAAAAAACATACAATATAAAAAGCCCACTCTATTTCCTGATTTGATGCCATCTTTTTTCTGCCGTGACGATCCCCATTTACTATTGGCTTCTAGTCAGTTTTAGGTGGTTGGTAGTTCAGAGCAGCAGGGCAGATGTATTATGACCTGTATTCTTTAATTCAGTTTCAATAATTAGTATTTTGTTTTTATTATGTGCATGTTTAAGTAATAGTGTGCATGAATTAGACACACATCTTTTTTGATGTAATTCCTGAAATATGCATGTCACAGTGCTCTGGTTTTATTTCTTATTTTAACCTAGACTGTAGTTATGTGTTAGGTTAGTTATCCATCTGAGGAAGAGATCAGATTGCATATTTCGAAACCCGGAGTTACCGATTTTGTACCACTAAACAATAGTAAATTTCCAGAAATATCCTGTTTCCTTCAGACTTACTAGTTTGTGTAGAGCAGACACCTACTTGGTTTTAAATAAAAATATATATAAAGATACGCAAATAACTTACTGTTATATCATTAAATATTTAGGCAGTTGGAAAATGTTGATTGTATGATACAAACCCACTTTAGTGATAGTTAACTATAATATAAATTTACTGAAATTCTTGTCACATTGATTAGCCTGAGAAGTTGCTTTATTTCTAGAGAAAACATTGTAAACACTACTACTATGTATTATGTATTACAAGTAGCAATAGCAATAGCAATCGTGAATGCTGGTAAAATATGTGTTACCTTCAGAGGGAGTGTCGACCGTGTACCAGAGCTTGAACTGTGCACCGTGTTTGCTAACAACCTCCTCCAGCTCATCCCGTAGCAGGATGTCCTTCTCTGTCTGATTGGCAAACAGCAGAGCCATCTTGGTGGTATCATGAGAGTCTTTGGTGATGTGTCGGATAAGCTGTAGCATGGGTGTAATACCAGTGCCTCCTGCAATATTCACTTTTCATTCATTTTTGTTTATGATACAACTCATTTCAAATATTATGAAATATTGGAAGTGCTAGTGACTCATGATGTTGTCAGATCTGAATAGTACAATTCATATTAAAACTTCCATTACAGGAATATTGCAAAACAAAACATCCAGGGATACACAGTATATTAAGTTTAAAATGATCATTAGGTGTAGTAATAGAGCATATACGTGGTAATTTTTGGCACACAATCAGATTATAAAAAGTAAAGTAGTTTTAATGATAACATTATTAATATTTATTATTTAAAAGGTACTGCTCCTTTCTTGACAAATGCAAATTAAAAAGACGTTCAAAATTTATATAATGAAAAGGTTTCATAAAAGTGACACAACCTCCACTGAACTAAGAAGAAATCAGATTTTCAATATTTACTTCAAAATAAAAACATTTTATAAAAACATATACATATTCACGTTTTAGACAGTTAACAGCATGTTAAAACTATTACATAAAGCTACATATTTTCTTTTTACAGATAATCATTGTAATTTCTTTTACATAGGTTCAATTTTTATATCATTACAGGTAACCAAAAATTAACAGAATGATAAAAGCTAATTTACCAGCAATCATAGCAACTTTATTGACAGTAACAATGCGAGGAGGGTCCTTCCGTAGCAGCTTGAGGGAGAATCTACCACTTCCCAGATACTTCAGGCGGCCACTGGGTCCACGCACATCAATACTATCTCCCACTTTCATGTCATTCAGATACTGGCTCATCTTGCCTCCAGCTGGGAACTTGGGATGAACATCCTTCAGATAAACCTGAAAAAATTATTCTATGTAAATAACTGTGGTAAAAATATTTTATCAGCTCCTAGATATCTAATACATTTTTTTGTTTTTGTTAATAAAATAGTTCTACTTGTACTAAACTCTTTATCAGAAAAAACATCTTAATTTTCTTTAGTAATGTAGATTCTTACAAAAGAGGGTGATCTCTTTACAATTACAGACTGAAAAAACTACATGTCAGTTTTAATTTCTGCTTCAGAATAAATAGTGAAAACTAATCAATCTGTTTGCCTTACGATTTAAATATTTTAGGGTCATCAACTTCATAGTACTTTATCAAAATATTCGGGTAGGTAGTGGGATATATGAGTACAACCAAACAGGAAGAAACACAGATCTAGAGACTCACCTTCATGACTAGATCCATGTAGCCCACATCATCATCGGACGTGACTAGAGTTTAGAAGACAGGAAGAAACACAGATCTAGAGACTCACCTTGATGACTAGATCTATGTAGCCCACATCATCATCGGACGTGACTAGAGTTTAGAAGACAGGAAGAAACACCGATCTAGAGACTCACCTTGATGACCAGATCTATGTAGTCCACATCATCATCGGACGTGACTGGAGTGTAGAAGACAGGAAGAAACACAGATCTAGAGACTCACCTTGATGACCAGATCTATGTAGCCCACATCATCATCGGACGTGACTGGAGTGTAGAAGACAGGAAGAAACACAGATATAGAGACTCACCTTGATGACCAGATCCATGTAGCCCACATCATCATCGGGCGTGACTAGAGTTTAGAAGACAGGAAGAAACAAAAATCTAGAGACTCACCTTGATGACCAGATCTATGTAGCCCACATCATCATCGGACGTGACTGGAGTGTAGAAGACAGGAAGAAAGATCTAGAGACTCACCTTGATGACTAGATCCATGTAGCCCACATCATCATCGGACGTGACTGGAGTGTAGAAGACAGGAAGAAACACAGATCTAGAGACTCACCTTGATGACCAGATCTATGTAGTCCACATCATCATCGGACGTGACTGGAGTGTAGAAGACAGGAAGAAACACAGATCTAGAGACTCACCTTGATGACCAGATCTATGTAGCCCACATCATCATCGGACGTGACTGGAGTGTAGAAGACAGGAAGAAACACAGATATAGAGACTCACCTTGATAACCAGATCTATGTAGCCCACATCATCATCGGACGTGACTGGATTGTAGAAGACAGGAAGAAACACAGATATAGAGACTTACCTTGATGACCAGATCCATGTAGCCCACATCATCATCGGACGTGACTAGAGTTTAGAAGACAGGAAGAAAGATCTAGAGACTTACCTTGATGACCAGATCCATGTAGCCCACATCATCATCGGACGTGACTGGAGTGTAGAAGACAGGAAGAAACACAGATCTAGAGACTCACCTTGATGACCAGATCTATGTAGCCCACATCATCATCGGACGTGACTGGAGTGTAGAAGACACGAAGAAACACAGATCTAGAGACTCACCTTGATGACCAGATCCATGTAGCCCACATCATCATCGGACGTGACTGGAGTGTAGAAGACAGGAAGAAACACAGATCTAGAGACTCACCTTGATGACCAGATCCATGTAGCCCACATCATCATCGGACGTGACTGGAGTGTAAGAGCGTATCACTGGTTCATTATCGATTGTAGCTGACAGGAAGATGTGCTGACCAATAGGCAACCCTGTAAGAACCACAGAGCAATATTTAACACAATATCACACAGGTTGTCTCACAATGAATAACAAGATGAGGACTATGATTCAAGACAAATTATTGATTCTTTCAATTGATGTTCGTAATTAATTGTTGTTCATTACCAAATTGTGTTGTATGTGTTGAGAAACTATAACATTGTTAATCAATTTTAATCCTCTACATATACATTATACTAATACGATTGAATTATAATAATCATTAAAAACAAAAACAATCTGAAAACTTGATGTTTTGATAAACAATGTGATACAAAGAAAACCATTTAACCCGGCATCACTCGCGAGTTAGATAAATTCTAACGGTTTTAACATTTTTAAGTACAACATTGGTAAATATCTATGTACACCATTATAAACTCTTCTTTGCGTTTGTGGGACTTTTCCAATTAAGAGTTGGTACCACTGTGAGGGTAAGCGGTGGTGGTGGGGGTCACAACAGGAAGTGAAAGTGGGGGGTGCACGCCTGTCAGTGTGAATCTAACACGCGAGCGTGTAACTGCCGTTGTTAAATTTTTTTCTAAAGACGCGAGTGTTTGCACACTTGTTGTATTCGAACTATGGTGATTTTTAGTGTTCACTTATTGTTATATTGATAGTTTAGTTCTGTGGACTTTGAAATTATGGAAGGTGAACGTGATTTTCGAATTCTGGCTTGGCTGGAAGAAGAGAATGACATAAGTGAACAGGACGATGAACTGCCACCAGAGGTGTTATCGGACACAGATTTGGAGCCAGAATATCAACCTCCGAGCACTGATTCTGAGCACTCAGGGGAAGAACTAGCCCAAGAGTTGCACCCTAATTCTGAGCAGTCGGGCGAAGAATTAGCCCAAGAGTTGCTGCCTGCAGACCAGCGTGTTCAACAAGTAGGTGCACCCCTAAGAAATCCAAATTTAAATGCTAGTGTTTACACTGGTAAAGATAGATTTACTACTTGGTATGTACACAAACCAGTGTCAATGAGTACTAAGACATCTAGAGAAAACATTGTAACTAGGTTGCCTGGAGTGAAAAATGTAGCCAAAGGCTTGAATAATGTTGTAGATTGCTGGGGATTTTATTTCCCTGATAATTTGATTGAAGAAATAGTGCTCTATACAAACCAACATCTTACAGTTATGAGCCAGTCATATAGCCGTGGTGTGAGAGATATTTCCCAAACAGACATCATTGAGATGAAAGCATTTTTTGGCGTTCTCTACATGGCGGGAGTGAAGAAAGGGAATCATATCAATATAGATGAGCTGTGGAAAGATGATGGCACCATCCCAGAATTTTTTTAAGCCGTAATTTCAAAAAGGCGTTTCCAAATAATGGTTCAAGCCTTAAGATTTCATGACAAAACTACCAGGGTTGCTCGAAAAGCAGAAGACAATTTAGCCCCAATCCGTAAAGTTTTTGAGACATTTGTTCAAAAATGTACAGATGCATACACTATAAGCGAGTATGCAACGGTAGACGAGATGCTGGAGGCTTTTCGGGGTAGTTGCAAATTTAGGGTTTATATACCAAATAAACCTGCTAAATATGGCATCAAAGTGTACGCACTTTGTGATGCCAGAACATTTTACACAGCAAAGCTAGAGGTTTATTTGGCAAAGCAACCTCATGGACCGTTTTTTGTACCAAATGATGCTCATAGTGTTGTAATGCGCCTTATAGAGCCCATTGACAGAACAGGGCAGAATGTCACTATGGATAATTTCTTTACCAGTGTACCGTTAGCCAACAACTTGTTTATGAATCATAGATTGACCATAGTCGGCACTATAAGAAAAAACAAACCTCAACTTCCAACAGAGCTCCATTGAAGGGCGTCCAATAGGTAGTTCAGTTTTTGCATTTGGGAAACCACCCAACAAATGTCTTCTGGCATCATATGTGCCAAAAAAGGGTAAAAATGTGCTTATGCTTTCAACAATGCACAAAGACGATACAATTGATGAAACCAGCAGCAAGCCTGAAGTAATTACCTTTTATAATCATACTAAAGGAGGCGTTGATGTTGTGGATCGACTCAAAAGTGAGTACAATGTCTCTCGAATCAGCAACAGGTGGCCGTTGACACTATTCTTCGCTTTGTTGAATATAGGAGGAATAAACTCTCAAATTATATACAAAGCAAATACACAGGAGAACTTAACAAGACGTTTCTACCTGACCCAGCTCGCCAGGTCTCTAGCGACGCCACACCTTGAAAGGAGAGTCTCCCTCACCAACCTTTCTATTGGACTTAAGCAAAAGATCCAGCGAGTGGGCCAATTTCCACCGCCGCCGCCGCCGCCACCTAGACAGAACCAAAACAACACTAAACGGCGCTGTGCCTTTTGTCCCCTGCGGAAGAAACCGGTTCACCCAACACCAGTGTCACGTCTGTACGTCTGCCATCTGCAAGGAGCACACTGCAAGGACACTTACTTGCCAGCAATGCAGAGAAAGGGAAGACAACATGGAATAGAGAACATATATTCTTTAACAATATAAAATAGGAATAATTTAAAATTGTATAAGAATATGTATTTTTATTAGTAAATAAGCATACGAATATTATATTTAAAAAATGTTTAAATAGTAAAGTGCCTATTTAATTGTTTAAAAATAGTTTGTTTCAATATATACAAGATTTAGAACAAATATACTGCGTTTTATTTGAAAAAACCCACAAATATCATTTGTTTAAAAAAATCTAACGCGCGAGTGATGACGTGATTTTGAAGGGTGCGAGTGATCCCGGGTTAATTAATATTCTAGAAAAAACAACTAGCATAACAACACAATTTAGCTATAATATCAAATGCAACATGATGATAGAAACTTGTCCAGCAATCTAGAATGTCTTCCAATTAAGTTAAATAGTGCAATTTTCAGTTGCAAAATAGTCACAGAATGGCTGTGTAAGTCTAAGAACTCAGATATTCTTGTATTCACATTATTTGATCTGATGGGTAGGGTACGATAAGTGGACCCGGTTTTTTATATCGGAATTGGCAAATGATATTACTTAATCATAACCATCGATATAATCAATCGATACTGATTAATTATTTTGAACAATTAACTTAAATAATCTACATCAACAGCTGTAAACACTTTCAAATAATACTCGTAATGAAATATTTCAATTATATATAGGTAACATTTGATTATTAAAAATGACAGTCAATTTTAGAAAAATAAACGACATTGCTTTGAAAGATGATAAGATGTTTTTTGTCACTTCAACATGTTGGACTTGTACCGAAAAACCCATTATGTGAAATTTGTGGGAAAGAAACAACTGTAACTGTGAGAGGAGCAAATATGGTAGTCTTCAGTTTTCCTAATTTTGGTTATAATAATTTGTTTGATCACTGTAAATATTAAAGTCATATTTTAATTTAAAACATATGATTGTTATTGAGGACTGTAGATACTTTTATATCGATTGATAGTCTAGGATTTGAGATGCGAATATTAGGTATCAATGATTACATTCTTCGATATAAAAAACCGGGTCCGCTTATCGTACCCTACTCGATCTCATTATTTCATTCTATTTAATATCAGTTGATTATGAAGTATACTCCACATTTTTTGCAGTGGTTTGTTCAAAGTATTATTTATGAGAAATTGGGCATTGAGTCAACACAAATTGGTGAATACTTCTAGCCAATCACAGTCCCATAATGTCCAACACAACAAACCTTGAGAATCTAGTCTTCAACCCACAGAAACAGATGAGGCTGGGAATCTCTCCTCTCAGAGGTTAACATTGTTACTACAGGATGGACTAAAGTAAAAACTGTATCCTCCCAAGAAAAATACGAAGGCTATCCAGAAAGTATCAAGACGTTTTTGAATAGTGTAACAGTGGACGAGGCTACAACCACAATCTTGGTGTCAAAAAAGTCTGGCGTTCAGTAGCATCGAACTGTAGTCACACGTGGTCCGTATCTCGTTTACTTTTCTCATTTAAAATGTGTGCTGTAATTAAAAATCCCACCACTTATGAAGTGCGCACAGTGATAAGGTTTTTGTCGGCAAAAAACCATAAACCAATTGAAATCTATCGCTAACTGTGTGAAGTGTATGGAAATGGAATAATAACTGAAAGCAGAATAAGGCAGTGGTGTATTGACTTTGAAAATGGCTGCACCAGTGTTCATGACGGTAGTCGTAGCAGTCGGCCAAGCCTAGTGACTGAAGATTTGATGTTAAAAATCAATGACAAAGTCTGTTGCAATCGCTATTTCACAATGACTGAACTCTCATAACATTTCCCATAAATTTCACAAAGTTTACTTCATGGAATTGTTGTATGGAAGCTTGGATACCACAAATTTTGTGCCAGGTGGGTTCCAAAAACCCTTACGGAAGATCACTAATAACAAAGACTTGTTGCATCATTAACTTTCCTTGGTGAATACAACAAACATGGTAACGAACTTCTCGATCGTATCATTACTGGTGATGAAACATGTGTGAGGCATGTCAATACACCATTATTACGGTTTCTAGATTTAGTTAATATTGGACAAAACTCATTAAATTATCAGTTACTATACTAATAAAATAGTCTGTAGCTTGTTCAACCTGATTAAATTGATTAATCCTTGCACCCAAACTAATTTACGAACCTATACCTAAGACTACGTAAACCGTCATCATTTAGTAGCCTATAAGAGAAGGTTTCATTCGCACAATTATTATTGTCCAATACAGAAGTATACTTAGCTGTCAGCATTAATCTTTCATGATCCGAGAGAAGGGATTTTACTACTTCAAAAGATGTACAAATGTCTCGAGTATTTCTTAATATGTTATCAATGCAAGTAGGCCCTCTTGTAGACTTGTCATTTAAAGAAATGAAGTCTATTGATCTCTAGAACTAAAAAATATTGTGTTTTGTGCCCTCTATCCATATTGATATTTAAGTCTCCATAAATAAAATTTTTTTAAGTAATTTAAGCAAATATATGGTAAGATCATCAAGTGTGTCTGAATAAACATTGGGACGAGTACGTTCGGTAAACTGAAACTACAATTGTATTTAACTTTGGCATGTCTGTTACAGTTACCTCAAAAAATTTTTCTGTGCAACAAATTTTTAAGTCTAGAACATTAAATCTAAAGGAATAATTCAACTTAACCAAAAATAGCCAACAACCATGTCCAAACATGATTCTACAGAAAAAAATTAC
Organism: Homalodisca vitripennis; assembly: GCF_021130785.1. Classification (NCBI taxonomy): domain Eukaryota; kingdom Metazoa; phylum Arthropoda; class Insecta; order Hemiptera; family Cicadellidae; genus Homalodisca; species Homalodisca vitripennis. The sequence goes on from NC_060209.1 coordinate 120,397,795, forward strand.
AATTTTATATCTAATCGGTATACAGAGATGAACTTCTGCTTCCATTAACCAATTTTCGTTTATAGAGATAACGTCCGGATAAATATTCCTGTCTAACATTAATGGGGCCTAGGCTTACTATAATTTCTTTCATGATTTTTGTATATACGAGGGGTATCCAAAAAGTAAGTTTCCATTAATTATAAAAAAGTTAAAAAGACTCAAAAAATAACTGAAACACATTTATTCAACTTTTTACATCATACCTTATTTTTCGACATAGTTACCATCCCTTTCTAAGCACTCTTGGTATCTAGGAAGTAGTTTTTTTATTCCAGCATCACAAAATTCACCCGCCAAATTTTTAAGCCAAGTATCCACCTCATTTTGAAGGTCATCGCTGTTGGCAAATCGCCGACCGCCAAGGTGTCTTTTCAGCTCCGGAAACAGATGAAAATCGCTAGGCGCAAGATCTGGTGAGTATGGAGGATGACCAAAAACATCCCACTTAAATTTCCTCAAAAGTTCCATTGTTGCACGAGCAGCGTGTGGTCGGGCGTTATCTTGAATAAGCAGAACCGTGCGCGACAAAAGTCCGCGCCGTTTATTCTGTATTGCCCGCCGAAGTCTGGTGAGAACTTCACAATACCTTTCTGCATTTATGGTTTCGCCACGAGGAAGATAGTCAATCAATAACACTCCACGGCAGTCCCAAAAAAACTGTAGCCATTACCTTTCCTGCCGACTCAAAAACTTTGGCTTTTTGAGGAGCTGCCTCTCCTTTTTTTTGCCACACCATACTCTGGCGTTTGGTCTCTGGAGTTGAGTGGTGAATCCATGTTTCATCACCAGTGACTATTCTACTGAAAAGGTTTTCATCTTCATCGTCAAACAATCGCAAGAAAGACTGGGCAGCAGCCATTCGTTGTTGTTTATGGGCATTGCTCAATAAGCGAGGCACCCATCTTGCACACACTTTTGCAAGCTGAAGATCTTCTGTCATGATATTGTGCACAGATGACCGGCTAACTTCAACACTTGACGGCAGTTTATCCATAATTTCATCGAGAGTCACTCGCTTATCATTGTCAATAACTGCTCGTACAGCATTAATGACGTCAGGTTGCCGAGAATTGGCCGGTCGGCCACTACGCTCATCGTCATGAACATTTTCTCTTCCTTCCAAAAACATTGCACGCCAACGACGGACCATCTGAACGGACATAACATGTTCACCATACACTTGACACAACTTAATAAAACAGAACATTTAACCCAACTCCTACAAGAAACTAAACCATCTCTCTTAATTCTGACTGAACATGGATTAAATTCATCAAAACTGAGAAATACTAATATAACTGGATACTCACTGTTAGCAAACTTCAGTAGAGAAGAACAGAAATTGGGAGGAGTAGCCATCTTCAAGAATGTTTTAACAGAAATGAAAACAACGAATATAGATGTTTCGAGTCTCTGCAGACAATTTGTATGTGAAGCAGCCATGATCTCTGTAAATTGTGGTAACCACCTGTTTTACCTACTAGGAATTTATAGATCACCAGGAGGTCCAGCAGAGTCATCAATAAAATCAATATCTAATATTTCTTGTGACTATGCGCAAACACAATCAAAATCAGTAATTGTTATGGGGGACATAAATATTGATAGACTGGATGAAGACCATGCGGACACCAGAAGACTTTGAAGAGGAATTACTGACCCATAAATATAAGAAGAACTCCCCTTACCTGCAACTAGAATTTACGGCCATGACTTCTACTTCAATAGATTGTATTTGTACTAATATAGATGACCAGCTAATCCAATTCTCGGTTTCTGAAACAGGACTCTCTGACCATACTGCGCAAACACTTACCTTAAACTTACATATCAGAAAGAAAACAAGATAACTCTGCCCTCAATATATAAGAGAAATTACTCTCAGGACAACTTAAAACTCCCTAAAGCGAATCCTTCAACAAAGAAGATTGGATTACTGTATACAGCAGTGCTGATATTGACATTTCTTATAACAACTTCCAAAGAATAATCAGAGGTACTCTTGAAGAAAATATGCCCAAAGAAAAAAATCAAGATCAAAAGCAAATTACAAGCCCAAAACTATATTCGATCAGTTAGCAAACCGACTAAAACAGAGCTACTAGAAGCATTAAACAAGTTTAGGATTTTTCAGGGAAACCAGAAGACAAACTTGACATGATTCAAAGAAAGCAAAATTATGACTTACATTTAAGGAAACTTAGACAAAATTCTACTACAGAATACATTGACTCTGCACATAACAAGTCCCGAGCTCTGTGGGAAGTTATCAATTCAGAAAGGAAAAATAAGAAGACAACAGATATGGAATTGATGACTATAGATATTAACGGAAAACCAGAAAACCAACCTGATAAACTAGCATCCTACTTCAACACCTTCTTTTCTGAAATAGCAGACAAAACCTTAACAAAAACCTCAAAGCTCTAAAAACCTCATATCACCTAAAACTCCTCCTAGTCAACATACTTGTATGTTTCATTTTACCGAAATCACACCTACAACAGTTTATAGATGTAATACATTCCTTGAAACCATCACTATCCTGTGGAATAGATGAAAATTCCAGCTAAATTTGTAAAACACTGTGCCCTGGAACTTGTTGTGCCGCTGACCTACCTAATAAATAAATCTTTAGTACAGGGAAAATTCCCTTCATCCCTAAAACAATCAAGAATCTTTCCTAAGCATAAATCAGGATCCAAGACAGATATTGCCAACTTCAGACCAATATCAAACATCTCAAACTTTTGCAAAAATATTGAAAAAATAGTACTTTCTCAGCTGATGTCTCATCTTAAAAACCACAGTCTCATTACCAACAATCAGCACGGTTTCCTTGAGGGTAGGGTCTACAATCACTGCCTTAACAGATATAACTGAATATATTATTGACCAGCTAGAAGACTCAAATTATGTATCAGCAATTCTCCTCGACTATTCGAAAGCATTTGACTGCCTTGGACATGAGTTAATACTACAGAAGCTCGAATCTCTTGGAGTGGCACACAGAGAATTGGATTGGTTTAAGACTATTTAATAGGCCGGACTCAAAGAGTGGAAGTACAGCAAAATTCAAAAACAACATAAAAAGCTCAGTTACATCAAAGCCACTGCCAGTCAAAAGGGGTGTACCTCAAGGATCAATTCTTGGTCCAGTCTTGTTCATCCTTTTAACTAATGACTTTCCTAAATTCATAAATGACAGCACTGAGAAACAAATGTGTCATGTATGCTGACGATACTACTGTAATAGTGAAAAATAAACTATCTCAAGACCTTTCTGATGACATAAACACAACCCTTAACAAAAGCAATTGAATATGCTGACAAAAATGACCTAAAAATAAATCCTAAAAAGTCCATACAATTAAATTTTAGCCGTTAGGACAGAACCTGTACCACATGTACCCAACATAAAATTGGAACAGGAAGCACGACTATTAGGAATGACAATAGACTCTGATCTAGCTTGGACAAGTCACATCAACAAACTTTGTAGCCAGATTGGGACAGGGATATACGTAGTCAGACGTATGCAAATGTTGGGAGGCCTGAACATCGCTAGAACAGCCTACTATGCACTAGTTGAAGCCCACATTCGATATGGTCTAGTCCTATGGGGAGGCACATCTGAAGGAAACCTCAAAAGGGTTTTAGTATTACAAAAAAGAGCCATACGAATCCTGGCTAATCTACAACCAAGGGAGAGCTGCCGTGAAGCATTTAAAGCTCTCAAAATAACGGACAGTGGTGGCATTATACATTGAAGCTGTTACTCTTCATGTTGACAACCTTGATCTACCTAGAATGTGATGCCATCCATAGTTACAGTACTCGACAAGCAAGAAACTACTATCTGCCAACCCACCGCACCACATTCTATACAAAAAAAAAAACCATCTTACATTGGACGTCAACTATTCAACTCCCTACCAAGACAATTCGAAGGTCTTAGAGGAAGGACCCTGAAACACCAGCTTCAACAGTGGCTTGAACAAAAATCCCTTTCTACAACCTCAAGGAGTACTTTGAAGCTGCAAGAAGACAAAAATACCTGATGCTTGACTTGTATTTTATATGTTTTATTCTCTGTACATTTGATTTGACACATATTCTGTTCTTAATGATCATGAATAAAGTATATCTGTATCTGTATCTGTATCTGTAACTGACGATGAATTTCAACGGCAGTTTCGTTTTTGGCGGTCAAGAAACGAATAACACTACGGACTTCGCAACTGGCAGCAGAACGCAGTGGAGTCTCCATGATGTTTGGGCAGCAACTGACTGAGAAGCGTAACAATGGGCCAGTGACCGGCGCACCTGTTGCCAACCGAACCGCGCTGCATATCCCCGCCCACAGCTGCACGCTGTGTTACGTACGCGTCTTTTTACAGAACAGGGAAACTTACTTTTTGGATACCCCTCGTAATTGAACTATCAACATTTGAGAGGTTTCTCTTAAGTTTGTCAGCATATGATCGTTTATTATCGATCTTGGTTGTAGAAATATTACCAATAGATTTTGCTTGGTTTATCAATATTCCAGCCAACCTCATATTCTCGTCTTGAAGTAAAGTTAATTTTTATAATCCTCAGTTCACTTTGATTTGATGATAATTCAAGTAATTGATCAGTTAATATTTTTATATGTGTAAACACTGACAACACGCATCACTTTCTATTTCGATGTTTGTAGATTTATTACACTCACTTGATCCCATAATTCTGCTAAACGTTTTACAATTAAAATTTGATTTTTTATCACTGTTAAACTTCTAATCATGTTTTTATTTCCCAGCACACTTAAAATGAACAAATCTATTGAATTTATTCTCACATTGAAGAGAATAAATTAATTATGATACTGTTAATTATGTACTTATGTTGTTTACTTCAGTCAAAATGTATGTGATTTTTACATAATAGAAAAGTAAGCATAAACAATTTGAAATTTACTTATGATTGAGTGACTTTTGTGATTATTATTTTCTTTTCAAAAATATACATAAGAATATCAATATTTACAACTTCAAGTATATCTAGTTACTTTAATTTACTTGAAGTAAAATAATAAAACATTAACAAAATTATAAAGCTAACATACAAAATATCTACTAAAACAATCAAATTCAGTATTTTACTAAGGAAACAAAAAGGATTTTAAACTTTTGTATAAACTCCTCTTAACTGGTTAGATAATTATAGATAATTGTACTATTTCTTTTTTTAATGTTTATAAAAATGAATCAATTGAAATGTTAAAGAATATAAATATAAATAAGTTTATAGATTTCTTAAAAGAATACAATGGGTCTCAAACTCGTTTTACCTAAATATTTATGGAAAATATAAACTACTTCCTTTACATCAGCCTAGTATTTGCATGTTCAGTCAAACTCTCTAAAATATAAAAATACAATACTACTATATTACCAAATGTTAGCCTTAAACTGGCAAGTAAATCATATTTTCTAGTTCTCATGTTATGTTGATATAATATAAAGAGACAAGGGTATGCTAATTAAAACTGATCAGCCACACACACACACACACATCACTCAGTTAGCAGTGACACTCCGATTCCTTTCTCAAAACAATGCCCTGCTATTGTAACATAGTATACTATTAAATATGTTTTATATTGAAATCTGTTTTTAATATTACAGTTTTTATAAATTTAATCCCAAAAGGTGAAATACACAAATATGAAATATTAAAACTGAATTGAGGTACTTCTCAAATATTGCAAACGCTAACATTGGTTCGACAATTTCGTTAGGAGCAGTTCGATCTCCCACCGTACAGCCCGGACTTGCACCGTCTGACTACCACTTGTTCCTGCACATCAACTGCGAGCTAGGCGGCCAATGCTTTAAAACCGACAATGAAGTGAAAACTGCTGTGCGAGTCATGGCTACATTCGTTGGCGGGAACCTTCTAAGAAGAGCGTATAGACGAATTGATCACCTGATTGAAACTATGTCGAAAAATAGTTTAAGGTTTGGGCTCTTATGTATAAAAAAAAATTTGTGTTGAATACAAATTGTTCTACTTGTTTTTTTTAATAGATGATTACTGCAATAACTCTTATTGCCTTGTATAAAAGTTTCTCTTTTAAAACAAATTGAACAAATCCTGATTCTTTTTATGTATGTTTATGTAAATCTATAATTTATCTTGTAGCATTTTTGACAAGCCTGTATTTATTACCATACTAAATTTTCATTGTTTGGGATACTGTAATACTCTAAATCAGTTCCTATTGTACAACTGTAGAAATGTACAACTAAATGTTTGGCTCAGGAAATATAGGTAAGTTGTTTTTTTTAACAAACGTCTAGACTAAAATGAAAGAACTAAGCCATTAAAAATTATAACAATTTTAGCATGGAATGGGATAGTTTCACGGGTGTAATGATCAGATCTGCCAACTGGCTGATGTCACCTCGCTGCTAGTAGCTTTGCCCATACGCACAAGAGCACACTCTTGTCTTTTTACATCATGTGTTAAGATATATATTACTAAATCAAGTTCATAGCTAACTAAAAACTGCACTCTGTGATATATACAGTTTAGTATTAATATTTTAATGAGTATAAAACATTGCTGTTGTTATTTATCCCTATAAATAGTGTAAATAGAATTATTCTGTTAACGTACAGTATTCCCACAAGGATGAACAAAATGAAGTTGTAATAATATTAACAGTTCTACCAGCAGTAACTTTTAATAATTTTATCTAAGTTGATTTCATACTCAGGCCAAAGATTACACCATATCTAGAATAAGTTATAGGCTATAATGAAGAAAAAAAAACAAATGAGATAATTTTGCTTTGCTTTTAAATGTTTCTTATCAAACAAACTCAATAATTGATTAGTAAAAAACAATATTATCATTACTTTCAAGACAGAAAATAATGTTAATGACTCAAATTTATGATGGTCACATGATATCCCAATATTGCAACATATATTTTTATTCATATATTTTATACAGAATGTGCCTTTGCAGGAGCTCTTCAAAGAACAATACTTCATCATACTCTTGCTTCACAAAAGTGTATTTTTAAATCATGACTGATCTGAAAGCTGAAGAAAGACATTTGTGGTTTTAAGAATTTTCACGGTAGCATCTCTACCTACCTACCTACCTATCTCTACCTATACACTGTAGAGACAAAATTAAATGCCCTTAATTGAGATTTACAGAGTGACAGTCATGAACATCACACAAGGCTTGTAAATTACTTTGATCTGCTAGTGCTAGGACTACTCTTTTCATTAAAAACTATGTGCTGGTAGAAAATTGCTGAACTCACAAAATTCATAACCAGCAATTTTTAAAGCAAATCTATCTACACTTTCACCTCAATATTTCATAATTGTGTGCTTTCATCAATTATACTATTCTTAAAGTTCACATGGCCTTGTACATTTGTATAAGTTTAACTAACATTATGAATTAATGTTTTGTTATATGTACAAAAACATGCATAGAATTCCACTGTCATCTTATATAGAGACACTGTATTTGCATAAAATTACAGAGATATCTAAAAAGTATTTTTATAAAATCTAAAACTTTTATTGCCAAAAATAATAACATTCCCGTAAACCCCCATGAGAAAAAAACCCATAAAATAAGTAAATATAGTTTTAAAAACAAATTTTATATGAAACTTTATCTGTAAACTGTGTTCATTAGGAAATATTCTTATGTTGCTGAACTTCTGGCCTACCCTGTGTTATAAAATATAAATGTATATCAAACTAAGAAGTTAGGTTGAACCAAAATTATCACCAAGATATGCTATATACATTTTTTAAATATTTTTGGTAATGAAGAAACTGAAGTGTTTTAGAACAAAAAATTAAAAATCAGAACAGTGTTTATCATTTGTTGTTGACAATGCTGTATACACAATGCACTGCCTGAGTGATCAGAGATGCAATAGACGTCCTCAGTAAGTGCCACATTTAATCCATAGACTAGTGTGAGTGATCAGTCCGAGATAAAACAATACATACATTAAAAGTACTTCAAATCAAAAAATAATAATCAGATCAGTCCTCATTGTTTTTAACACTGCAGTACGCTTTAACACGATGAAATCAATGGATATGGAATTTTTTATTCAAAGGTTTGTAGGTATTTAATTTTATTTTTTTTTTATTATTTATTTATTTCTACTTCGGGTGAAAAATTAAATGTCTACCCATAAAGTAAATTAACGAACATTTTCACATATTATACAAACATATTAATAATTTTAAAATAACGTATTCGTATATTTTACCTACTTTACATAACATTTATAAAAACATCAAAATTGTAAAAACTTAAATAATAAATTAAACCACGACATTCAATGTATATCAGGTTGACTGCCATGAGTACCATATGTGGTACTCACGGCCCTAGGCCTGACTGCCACATGTTTATTGATGATCACCTCCCTGAGGCCACAAATTTTTTTGAATAAAGAACAAAAGTATTGACTTTTTCCCCTTTGTAGACCTATAGAATAAACTTTTAGTTATTATTTAATCACAAATAATACTGGTTTTGCTGAGTACCATTTATGGTACTCATGGCCTGTGGCTGCAACTGTATGTTATTAAAAGTTTGTAATCATTTTAAAACTGATCCATAGTAAGCTCCAACATCATATTTTTCTCCAACATCTTACCGTTTGTAAAATAAATAAATGTGAGGATTCATAAAATAAAAAATAACTTATGATACAAAGTAAATATTTATTATTATTATTAGAGTAAAACATAGAAAATTGTTTACAGAAAAGGCCTATTTGGCAATGTTTTGGTACTAATTTACCGCTTGGTGTTCACTTTATGAAAAGAAAAGAAACATTCTGAGCAGAAGTACAGATTGCAGTTAAGGCATTTAGTGTAAACCTTTTTAGTTTTCGCCTGTGCTTCTTTCCTGCCTCTTTCTTGAGCGAGTTTTGTATAACACTTGGTACACTTGTTTCTTTTAGGTTGCCTTTCCAACCTTTTGTGCTCTTGATTAATAGTGATTTCTTGAGGTATGTTATAAGTTTTTTTTAAATAGTTCAATGACTAAATTTTCTTTAAATTCTGTAATTTTAAATTTTTTATCTGTTACACTCTTGAACATGTGGAGAGAATTAACAACTGATGTACTGAGGATCATGTCAAATACAATCTTTCTGTACCATTTTACGCTGCGCCTTAGAGGTGATGAATAAGCTGCCATTGAGGTTATAAAGAACCTTTCTCAACCAACACACAAAACAATGTAATGGTCAAAACAGCTGATTATTAGATTACCATGAATGCCAACGAAATAAAAAAAAATGTTTGCTAAGACTAGGGACATGTAATTTGGTATGTATATAATCGACTTGATAAGTTTTGAAATTAAAATCATGATCATTGGTACGAAAATTTAATTTTTTTTCAACCCTTCATTGAGATAGAGTGAGTACCATTTCTGGTACTCATGGCCTGCTGCTGCATATAGGTGAGTACCATATATGGTACTCATGGCAGTCAGGCGTTGGGCAAAAAATTCAGTGTGGCAGTCAACTTGATATACTGTATTTTGTAGTAAATTCCGTTTTTCCAGATACTATGTATTCCAGATTTAAAAAGCTTTGCATCTGGGGAAAAAGCCTATTGTAAACACATGTATGAAATTGTGCATGCATGACAAATTTCTTTCAAAATTTCTTCAAAAAAATTATAATTTTACAATAAATAACAGGATTCATTGAAGGGCTCTAACTTTGAAGTTGAGCATTTTAGAAAAACACAGAGTAGATTGCTGCGTACTGAATTAATGTTAAATTTGCATGTTTTCTTTAATGTAATTAATTTTAAATAGAAAGAAAACCAATATACAGTAGAAGTCCAATTATCCGAGTTTCAATTTAAAAGAAATTAACAACCCTTTAGGAAGCGTGAACAAAATCATGCTAAAGGTCTGTTTTTTATATGGGGGAGCTTGACACACTGCGACATAGCTGTGCCACGTTTATTAAATAACTATTATCTGTTTCGAGCAATAGCAATAATGTTATGGGGTTAGAACGTACCTATTGGTTGGAACTGAGAAGTGTATCACACATATTTAATTGAATAAATAATCCATTTTTTACAAATCAATGTTGAGGTTTTTCTATAAATTAGGATATTTTATGGCAACCTTCATTTAATACGAAATTTTTCCTCTATCCGACCTCTTCCCAGTTCCATTTAGCTTGGTTAATTGGACTTCTACTGCAGTAACTGCAACAATTATTGATACCATTAACTAATTTTATAGCACAGAATCAAGTTACACTTGTATTACCTACTTTCATTTTCATATATCTGGTAATAGAAAACAAAAAAACCTACCTAAAATGTGATTTTCAGATGGTAAGGCGAACCTAAACTTTTTGGTATCATGGCTTATATGAATGGTTTCACTCAGTTTTAGGGGAACTTTGATTGTAGAATCCACCAAGGTTATTGGACGGCTCTTCTTCTTAGTGAACCAGTATGTGAGCAGAAAGGCCGATGAAAGAACAACTCCCACACCCACGATCACAGGTACAGTCTGTAGCAAATAATTAGTGAACAAAGTTTACTCATGTACGTGAGTTAACATTTTACTAAACTAGAATTAAATCTACTGTCAAGAGGTGGAGAATAATGAATTTGAATCAACTTTCATATTAAGTACAATCATTGTATGCCACAATAGCTAAAATGGTAATCTATTTTATTTAGATTATAATGTTTCTTGTGTTTCTCTTAGATAAAGATTTTATTATAAATGTACTTGGACGGATGGAAGTCAGGACACCTTTTTATAAAAAGAAGTGAACCTTTTAGTAACTGTTACAACTTTGCCCATTTCCCCAAAATGGGATTTTTGGGGGGCGGCTCAAAATTTTTAAATATAAAGAGCCATTAAGTGACACTTCATTTGAAAGGTCTTGATAAAAGAACAGTAGAAACTAGAGCTTTCTATCTCAACCAAGTACAAAATAGCAGCTCATTGAAATTAATTAAATGAGGCAAAACATGAACACCCACATTCAGGAAGTAAATGACTTCAATAGACAACCACTTTCCATCCCTCCATCCTCATTCATTAAAAACTAAACAGAGTGTATTCATACTTTTTACTCACACTATATGTATATATATATACATATACATATATATATATATATAGGCAATTTTCATATCAAGATGGTCTATTATAGTATTATAATTAATTAGTATCAATCCTGTAAGTGTTGATCATATCAATCTCTTAAATTGAACTAAAACAAGTCTTTTTATACATATGTGGTATATAAACAATGGCGCTGAGCAGAACTACAATAACCATTTAAAAACATAGATGCACAATGCAAGAGCTGCAATGCTGGCAAAATATTTCTTCCTTAGTACTATTCAGTCTGAGTGTTTGTACTTGATTGAAATACCATAAAAAAGTCAAGAACAACAATCACATAGATTGAGTCAATACAAACTTCTATTTGTTATTCTTCCATCACCATATCTATTAATTTTCGTTCAGAACTATTTTACGATGTTAACACAATTTTTTTTTTAATTTCTAAAATTTTAGCTGTAGCAATCACCACCTAATGATTCTAGCTTTAATAAACCATAGTAAAAGTTTAAAAATATAGGATATGTATACATAGTATCTGAACACTAACAACATCTGTTGAACTAATTTATCATAAAGATGAGAACAGGCAGCACCAACAATATTTACAGTTCTTGACAACAATAATGTAGAGCTTCTAACTTGTCACAAACAATGTCATTTGTTACTTATACATAATGTATGAAGTCAATACAATACCAAGACTACAGGAATTACTTTTAGAACCATATTACAACACTGATTTTGCTTTACTTTTTAGGATTATAGGACTTTAGTAATCACAAGATTAGTTTACTTTGTATAATAATTAAATGAAAACTTAAGATAAATATTTAGCATCTTTTACTCACTGCGTTTAGCTGCACCATTCTTGTGAAGTCTTCATAAATCCCCTAAACAAAAAAGCCTCTGATTATTAAATAAAATGTGATCTACATCGATTAATAAAATAAACTTGTGCTAAAAATAAAATAAACAATACCTGTACATGCTGGCTCTTGTTATTATGTTCTTGTGTGTCTCAGGCAAGCAAGAATAAAACTATGAGTCGTGTAATTAATCATTTTCGACAAAATTACTTAATTTGTTGAACTAGGATGTAATTAAACTATGAGTAATGCCACGTAATGTTTAACACTATGTAAACAGTTCACTCAGTTATGCAAATGACTAGTTCAAACTATTTGTACTAAACCTAAAACACGCTGTAACATTGCAGGATTTCTACTAACACAGTGGGCTGGCACAGATTACAGATTTACTAGTAGTTAGTGACAAATTCTGGGGGATAGAGGTATGGAGCTCAAAGTTCTCCTTTTAGAAGTAAATATATAAAGACTAAAACAACAACTACATGTATTTATAAGCAGTCTCAAACCAGTTCTATTAAAACAACAAAATGTTGTAAGAGCCAACTATGTAAATGAAACTATTTCTCATTAACAAATTAGCATATGCAAATTTCAGCATTTAAATAAATATGTTCTTAAAATGCACACTGCTGAATATTTTCTGTCATTAACACCTGAAATATCAAAAGTGCTCAACTTTGAGTCAAATTTCAAATTTTATATCTGGACTTTTCCAACCATAAAAAGAAATAACAGAGTAGTAATTAGACAAATTGTCTTGTGAAATAATGAGTTCAGAACTAAGCAAGTACAGGAAGAGAAACGAGACAAGATCTATATTACATCAATTAAATGCAGAGTAGGTCTACTTTTTTGTTTCAATGTACAATTATGTAAAGCACTTAACAGACTAGCCTACGAAACGTCCAAGTGCACATTGGTGAGCCACCAATACCTCATCACATTTTCTGTATATACAAGAAGACTGCTGTTTATAGAACAAGAATGTCATAAAGATCTCTACTAATGGAATCTCAGACTGTACACCACACATAAAGGGAGCTATTTTCTTAATTTTTACTTCATTTAAAACAATAAAAGAGAAATAAGTTTCTAACTTGCCACATTTCTTTTTGCTTCAAGGAGGAACCACTCTTAGTATATTTCCAATGAAGGGCCAATCAGTGATCTACCCTCTTAACTAAATATATATCTCAAATAGTAAAATGGGTATGTGATAACTCGTATAAAACCTCTTAACACTGAAAATATTCAAGTAACAATAACTAAAATTGAATTACTTATTTATTTGGAAAACTAAAAACTATGATTTTCAGAATGATTATAGAAATTTTTAGAAAATTTTTAAACAAAAGTTGATATTTAATACAAATTTATAGACACAAATTTTTCAATTATATTTTAAAATCTTCATGTCCCACTTTTAAGTGCTTTTTGTACTTTATGCATTGTACTGACTATGTTCGTGAACAACATGAATTTAGAATTTCTAAATTTGGCCCGGATCCAATATTCCTTGTGTAACGCTCTATATTGTTTAGCAATTTTGGTTTTAACACATTATTTTTAAACATTGTTATTACTGTAATTTTAAAAAATCTTACTCAGTTGGGAGATACAGCCTACTAGTGGATTTTTGAAATGACACATTTTGATATGTTTAAGAACCATATTGTAAGTAGTAAACATGAGTATACAAAGTTAATACTACAAAGCTAATCACTGCGGCCAATAACTAAGTGACAATTTGCAAGTTATTAATTACACTAAAGTTTTATAATTGAACCTAGACACTATTCAAAAATTCCATTTAACAATAACATCATTTATTTTTAATTACTTTTTGTTACAAACTACTGACACAACTGTTCTTAAACATATAAAAATGTATCATTTTTTAAACTTTAGTAGGCTGTAGATCCTAATTAAATAGCCTAAAAAGAACATGTTTGAAATAAAAACGTTTTAAAATATCGATTATTAACATAGATTGTTGTATACGTCATTTTAAAGTTTTCGGAGATTCTAGTCACTAAAAAAGTCAATAAATTGTAATTAAAAATATGTAAAGTCCCTTATTAGAACTATGCCATAAGTTTAGTTGTTTTTGAGGTACCAATGGTGGGTGGTACAGTTAAATTGGATATGTTGTAAATTGAACAACAATTAATATTTCCTTGCAGTATGTAATTCTATCGGTATCTTATCTCAACAGACAAAGGTAAGTTAGGAATTTGTCAGCACAGCAATCAGCTTTGCAGCAGTGTTACTATGTCATGTTATCATGAATCAAATGTGAAGTTACCTACTCTATTTATATTTTATCTTATCTTGTCATCCCCATATCTTAAACATTTAAAGCATTTTCCTTTAGAAAAACAACAAATAGTGTGGAAAACAATTATTGGATATATTACCAAATATATTAAATAATGTCACAATCACAAGTTAGCTCATCACACGGACACTTCTGAATAGGGAATATAATAGAGTCAATTAAATTGTTTTGCTACATTTGATATTCCATGCACTCTCTGTTCCTGATTCAAAAGCATCCATGGGGTCCTCCACCTTGTGTTCCAAAATAACAAAACAATAATTTACTACATTCCGCTACTTCAAGGAAATGTAATTAATTATTCCTATGGTTTAATGACAAATGCATTCAAATTTCACTTTATTTTCAATATATTACCATTGGTCGATCTGTAAATACAATCACACAGAGTGAGGCCCAAACTTCACGGCGAGTTCCTATTTAAAATAGTTTTAATAGTAATAGACAATTTAACAAATATATCGATATAATGAACAAAATTGAACAGTTAAACTAAATGAGCCTACAAGTGATCTTGGTAGAGTTGTAATAATTAGAGCCAATTTAACAACTTAATTTGAAATGAAATGAAAGTTCATTTATTACCAAGGTAGAGTTAGGGCTATCTAGTTCTCTATACCACTCAACATCATATTATGTACATTGATATTACAAGAATTAAATACAGACTAGGTAATTATGAAACTACCAAGGTAGAGTTAGGGCTATCTAGTTCTCTATACCACTCAACATCATATTATGTACATTGATATTACAAGAATTAAATACAGACTAGGTAAATTATGAAACTATCATATTAACAACAAATATAATCAAATTGCTAAACTTACAGAAAATTAAATCTTCTTATGAATAAAAATTAATTACAACGTATGTTGCTAAGTGCTAATCTTGAGAACGGCTTGACTAATTCAGCTTTTTTATATTCATTGGTATCCAAGGCAGTTTTATATGAAGAGAAACATTGAAGGATTTCCCCCTATACAAAAAAAAAAAAAAAAAAAATAGGAGTTTGGTAGGATTTTCCTCTAAAACTTAATGCTTCTTAGTCCTACAAATGTACCTTTGTATATTTTCTTCATTTGCATACAACAAGGCAAACTCAACTACGTCACAGAAAATATCTTGAACCAAAAGTAGATTACAAGAGTAGGAAGTAGAAGTAGGCACCGAACAAAACAACTGTGGAACCGTAAATTAATTTCAACGCCCTGAAGTAAATAGGCTTCTCGGTTCTAGGTATCTATATATCATTCTTCATTGAGACAAAAAGAAAACTCTAATATGGCACTGGAAATATCTTAGACTGGAAGTATTTGACAAGGGCTAAAAGCAACACGCTGTTTGACCAAAGTACGTTTCCGAAACCTATGTATTTGTATTTTCTTGATTGGGTCAACAAGGCAGAATTAGCTACGGCGAGCAGGATAAACTCTGATCTTCTCAACCATGTACCTTCTTATCTTCTTAAAATAATATGTACCTTATTTATGCCTACATACATTTGAAAAATTTCATCATATTACATCATAACTGATTTTACTATCATAAGGACTTCAATTTTGAAAATTACATGTGAAGCCACAGGTAAGAGCTAGTAAAAACAATAAGAAAGTTAAACTTAAAGTGAATTTCAATACATTAATTTGAGGTAGCATTATGATGTAACCTCAAACTGCATTGTCATTGATTCTTACTTTAAAGGTCATTGGATTAGATTAGGTTAATGTTTAATGTATGAAACTAAATGTATATGCCAATTAATTAGCTTTTTTGATAACTGGACTAAATATAACTTTATGACTTACAGAAACGTAATTTTATACTTTTGTAGCATATAACAATGGCCAATGTCTGAAATCCTTTTATCCAGGGCAATCAACACTTTTACACTTTACTGGGGGAAAAAAACAATTACAGTCGGCCTATGTCTAGTGAAATTAGCATAAGGCAAGCTAAAAAGATATCCCTTTAAGAACTGAGACAAAGGAGTCCATCCTCTGTGCTGGACCATGTAGCCTAAAGGTGTTAAAACATTTTAATACATTACATTTTCTTTAAATGATGTTTAAATATTTGATCTTTTTAATGTAATAAACATTTCATCTCCATTAGTGCAATATGTTAATAAAATACTACATTAGTACAATATACTGTATATTACTATTTAATATATTGTTTCCAAAATGACAATAGTGAGAATGTACTACAGCCTTGCCAGTTCTTCCATCTACATTGTAAAAAATATAATAAACAAACATAGTTGACAGCATAATTTTACAAACAATTTTTTTAAATCAATTTTTTTATCATATAGCTTTAATTTTGTAATAATGTTAACAAGTATATTAACTTCAATAAAAGATTAAATGTTATGCATGCATGAAATATATTTGTCCACGTTTTAAGCCAAAAATAAGTTAAAATATTTAAAATAAGTTATATAGATATTGTTATGCAAATTTAAAAAGGTCTTCCTTGTATTATCTTTTTTTAATTTGAAATTTACAGAAAGTTTAATCATTAAAAAACACAATTATTACTCCAACTAGAATATTATATTAGCTATTTTTAACGAGATACTGTAAATAAAGAATTTCCCCAACTCCTCTTTTAGCAATGAATTGCTATCATGTGCTTGGCACCTATTAAGTTAATTGAGTACAAAAAGGTTCGCTTTGTGGTGCTTTAATACAAAATTTAATCAAAGAATCAAACATTTTTGTTTTTCAGAGCAAAATTATTTTGGTTTTTGTTTTTTTATTGCTTTTAGCTTCTTGTTATTTAATATTTAAATAGATATAGAGTAGAAGTATCTGGAAATAAATTATCATTTTATTAAAATTGTTTAATATGTTGTTGAAATTTGTTATTTTGGGGCACTTCATACCAAAATATGCCTGAAGTGATAGACCAAAATTACTTTTTTATTGGTTGATTCGTATTGAATATCATCAAGTTACAAACGCGGTAATTCTCTACAAGTATTTTTATCAACTTAAATACTTTTTACTGTTAAAATATATTACAAAGTGAACATTATATTACACATATTTGATATTTGAGAAACGATTGCAGGTGTTGGAATGATGAAATAAGCTAAACATTATAATTCAAATGTATAAAATGAAGCTTAACATTATAATTCAAATATATGAAATGAAGCTATCATAGTAGTTATCTGTCTCTATCTACTATTCGTTATTAAAACATATTTTGTTTTGCTATTGGAATATATTGCAAAGTGAACATTATATTACATATAACCCTTTGAACTACAGGCAAAAATATATAATCACTGGGAAAATACGGAAAGATCCCCATCAATGTTATAACGTCACCAATAACAACGCAAGAATCTCCAGGTGATAGTATATCGTCGTTATGGTATGTTTCCTAACCTAACTCTTGAATCTAAAATTTAAAACATATTTATTTTTTACACATTACTTTAAGTAGAAGTTTTTTGAGTATTTAAATAAAATACTAATTATTTTGTATGTGACATAGTAAAGTAAAATAACAACCGTGCTAAGAAAAAACAATATTATTACTTGGGTACACTACATAACTCTTGCCTTGATTTCTATTTCATAACTGTCTTTGTTTGCATCAAAATAGTTACCGTAAACAAGGGCTACTTTGGCCCTAGGGTTCTTCTTTGGCCCAAAAGCAAAATAAAACGAAACACGTTTTTTTAACGATTTGTGGCAGTATCTGAATTAGTTTCGGTTGGTTCCGTTAGGTGGTAGTATCAATCAAACTGCCTGATAGTTTAACTGATTCCCCAGTTTGTTGCTGGGCAGCAACACCACAAGTTGTGTGTCTCGTGTAAGCAAGTGAAATTTTAACCTTCAAAACTTCTTCCTGCAGAAGACGCATTTCTTCAGGAACTACTAATGTAAGTATGTTTTTTTAGAACACTTAAGTTACTAATGTTGTGCTGTAGTTAGACCTTCGTGAAACACAAAGTGACTTCCCATTTTCATGTATTTTTAAATCAGGTCTGGTAACCTACAAAGTACGACCTACTTTGGCCCAGCTTTTTTTTTGGCCAAAGTAGATCGTACTGTTATAAACCTGTTTTTTTAGTGGTAAAGTTCTATAAATAGCTTGCAAAATGGTTAGGTAGTGAATATATTTCTA
Organism: Homalodisca vitripennis; assembly: GCF_021130785.1. Taxonomy (NCBI): domain Eukaryota; kingdom Metazoa; phylum Arthropoda; class Insecta; order Hemiptera; family Cicadellidae; genus Homalodisca; species Homalodisca vitripennis. The sequence goes on from NC_060209.1 coordinate 120,416,357, forward strand.
TTGCATGTGTTTGGTTTCAGCTTTTTCAAGATGCCCTACAACTACAAACGTCTCCCCAGGAGCCGAAAATATGCTGACTACAGCAACGAACATCTTCAAACTTGTCTAGAAACCATCAGATCTGGTGAAATGACAGAGGCAAGCTGCAGAAAATTTCAGGATACCCAGAAGCACTATTAAAAACAAATTGAAGAACTCATTTTCAAGTTCCCCAGGCCATCGTAAAGTATTTTCTCAAGAAGAAGAATTAGCTTTTGCTAGTCATATCGCCAAAATGTGTTAATATGGTTTTCCACTGGATGGACTTGATTTGAGGTACGTCGTAAAGTCCTACCTAACTAGAAAATGAAAGACTGTACAATGTTTTTGTAACAATGTCCGGGGCCGTGACTGGGTTGTCATTTTTAAAGAGACACCCTCAGTCAAGTTTTCGTCTAACATGAAGAACAATGAAGACATGAAGGAACTTGTAGTAAAAGACAAATTTGTTGTTGTTCATTGGAATGGACTCCGATTCCCAGGGTTGGTGCTCTCTGTGGCGGAGGAGGAAGCGACAGTGGAGTGTATGGCGCAGACTAAGAAATTTTGGAAGTGGCCCCAAGAAAAGGATACGTTATTTTACAAATGGTGTGACATTTTAAAAGTTATTCAGCCACCAAAGCTTGTAAAAAGAGGCCTTTTAAAGGTTAATTTCATTTAAACATAAGACATTCCTTTTTTGAAAGAAATTTAACTTTTTTAAACAGTTTTTTACATTTTTTACTCATTTATGTATTTTTAAATTGGTGTTAAATATTACTATTATCATTAAATAACTTGTGTTTTTAAATACCCAGGTCCTTCTTTGTCCCATGCCTTTATACCACTATTTTTCTATTGAAAAACTAACTTGGGCCAAAGTTACCCTACCCTTAGGGTAACATTGGCCCAAATCTTAAAAATAAATTAAAAATACAAAACAAATTTTTAGGTCAAAAAGTGTGCAGCATCTAAAATATAACATGTTATAGTTGTATTAAAAGGTTACCAGGACTTAAATTAAGTAAAATATTATTTTCTTATAAGGTAAGTCGTATGAAATTATTCAAAAGTGGGCCAAAGTAGCCCATGTTTACAGTAGATTTATTGGTGTGAATTTTCTACTTGGGTAATATCAGTGTTTTTTATCATATACCTACAGGTTTTTACAAGTCTCACAATTTTATGTAAAATTGCATGACAAGTTTATCTTTAGAGAGATCAATTTCATTTTTATTAGCCTATACACAGCTATGTTTTTTGTATTTCAATGTTTTATTCTCCCAAAAACTGTTTTTATAAATCACAAAATACATTCCCTTCAATTTATCCTCTTGTGTATGTAGTCAGTTATACTGTAAATTTTAAAAAATGTTAAACAATTGAACAATGTTTAAATTTGTAACAAGATGACCTTGATAGTGGTGATCCATTCGAGAATGTTTTAAATGTTGTGAGAAATGTTTACCCTGTAAAGTAATTGTAAGTACTACGCTGCTCAAACATATTATATATAAATTGTACATTTCTTTGATATATAAAAATATAGCTTCACTATAGTACAATTTTAAAATCCTATAACGTAATTTAGTTTGACATTATTGTTCCCAATTAGTTCAAAGTAAAATCATGTGTTTGGTATATGAGAAATGGCCGCTAGTAGATTGGCCAAGTACGTGCATCTTTGTGTCACAAGGAGTCAAGACATGTTTATCCTTGAAAATAGTAGAAAGTAAATGTTACATTGTCTTGTAACAATTTATAAATACACACAGTCTAGATAGTATTTTATTTATCGTTAAATTTCAAACCAGAACTATACTGTTATTTCAAATACCTATTAAGTAATTTGGTTCAACATATTTTTCTTTTAGTACTTTTAGATAGTCATGAATATCGATGATTCAATAGTCATAAAATATTTATGATTCTATAATTATGATTCGACTAGGTGGTGGCCGCTTATTACACTGCAGCCCATACCACATCATCTGGATTTTTTTATTCAATATTCTTCCTACTGTAAGCTACATTTTTTTTATTATTACATCGATTCTTACATTAGTTTTATGCCTTAAAATGCTAGGCTATATTTAGGCTGTTGTTACAAACTTTCTGAATTTTTTAATCAATTAAGCATATAATAGAAAAACGAGGGAGTGGCAGTCAAAAATTAAAATTATTCCACAACAGCTTAAAAAGGTATCTGGGAATTCTTCTAAAGTGTGTGTAAACTAACCTCTATTCCCAAGAAAAAAAGAAAAATGTTGGTCTGGCACCCAGAGTTAACAGTCCCACCATTTTAATGTATATTTAATTTGATAAAGATAAACGAGATCTAGGATTAATTTATTAAGCCTACTAGATTAGAGTTCATCTGCATTACAATATTTACTAAAAATAATCATGAACTCAACAATAAAATTTAAACATCCTTCATAGCCTATATTGCATCATAGACTTAGGTTAACTATTTATGCAGCAGAAAGATAACTACAAAATTAGTAAAAAGATATATTTCGATTAAATTTAGGTCAAGGGTAGGTACATAAAGTCGTTACATGACATCTAACATATCCTTATTAAGTTAGTATGTTACTTGAAAAAAACTTAAAAATTGTACCATTGATGTTGTTAAAATTTGAAACACAAAACAAAAACAAACGAATCACATGCGTTCTATAGTCACCTCACGTTATCTCAATTTAAACTAATTTGAACATCACTTCTCAATAAAATTGCTTACTACTGACCTTGGACTTCAGCAGCTAAGCTAGTTTTTGTTGCACTCAGATTTAACTGAAGTTAAAAAAAATTCCGGACATAAATTTTACATAAAAAAAACTAAAGACTTAAGATTACATTAACCAATAAAGAACGAGTAAAATCAGCTGTCATGTGCGTAGATAGTAGTAGTGGGGACAATCGACGGGAAGTGTTTCACAATTATTTGATAAGAAATCGATTCACTCCCTTACTAGATGAATCTTATAGTCTGTTATTAATCATAGCCGGGACTGTACGGGGAGTTAGTGTTTACTGAAAGTCTAATGCAATTTTTAACTTTTGATTGTTGTTGGCAGTACCGAATATACAAGGTGCTGAGACACATAGTGGTGTAAATCAATTCACCGAATGTTTAAAGAAGCGAACATTTTCCGTTTGGGACCATTAAAAATGCAGTAATATTAATTTACTTTTATTTGCTGGGTTTGACAGCCAAGTAGATATTAAAATTATATATACAAATGATTGTAATTCAAAATGAACAATACTTGACTTGTTATTAGGATTTTTCACGTATGTGACTTACAACACTATGTTCGTAAACAACTTTCGGTTTGTTACAAAAACACTTATAATAGTAATAATACACGTTTATTTCAATAACGTGTATTATATTATAATAAAATGTTTAGTAAATCCTTTTATGTAATGTTTTAGAGTCTTATTTTGTCTTCTGCAACTTCTGTTAGCCCTTCAAGCTAAGATCTGACGCTGTTACAGACTTGACTTCTGAAGTCTGGAGACATTTGTCTAAAGATTTCCAAAAATGTCAGTGACGAAGAAGTGTAAAATGAATCCGTTGCATCGTTTCGACATCAGAGACAGCTAGACCACAAAATATAGTGTAATCAAGGTGAAGAGGTATCCCCAGTGTCTCATCAGGTGCACCTCCTCTTAGTGCAGCGTCTTCCCTTTTCTTCAAATAATTTATCAAAGGTGGACCACTGTAGAGGTGTGGTTGGTCAATGAATTCCAAATTAAGAGGCCGTCCTGGTTTGATATTGATATCATTAAAAACAATATACTCATTTAACGTATACGTGTATGAAATTGTGTATGGTTTATTTTATTAGTATATAAACCATAATACCTTCAACCAATTTTCTGCTTCACTGTCTAAATCCTTTTAGCGTTTAGTGATTGACTTTTCAAGAATACCTGCACTAAAAAAATCTTCTTTATGCAATTCTAATCAACATAAATTTATTTTGTTTCCTTAACGTCTTAGTCACATAGCACCAATTTTATGATGTATAAATAATTTAGTGTTATGAGCTACTTGTTCCATAAGACTAATGTTTGAATCATTCGACAGATACGAATGACCTGAAACCATGAATTTCTGGTCTATAATCTCTATAAACGTTTGTTGAATTCGTTTTAACAATGGTAATCAAATTTGTATATTTCTGTTCTATATAGTACACGAATCGCAGTATATAATTACATGTTTATGGAGGTTGTGTTTTATGTGTTCCACCAAAAGGAAGGAATTTCTTAGGAACTCTTAAACGCAATAGTTTTGTCCCATACATACAACCACGCACCATACGATTTTTCAGTGGATATTTTTCTTCTTCTATCGCCAATGATTGCAGTTATAAAAATTTCATCACAACTATATTTATTTTGCTTCAAAGGCGAGTACTCATTCACTAGTAATCCAAGAGCTCAGAGCCAATTTGCATTGTTAAGTAGATAAAAACCAGTAAAAATAATAAGTTCATCTTACAATTAACATGGGATTTTTTCCTAAAAAAAAAAATGCTCGTCAGCCACATTAATTTTGGTGGAGGTAATTAAAGGTTTACAATTATGATTTTCTTATTATATTTTTGCTAGCTTGATACACAAAATCGACCATCACACACACTTAATAGCTGTCAGACAACTAAAGTGCCTGCAAGTCGCCATATGGTTAGATGGCCTGTATGAGGATAGATGACGTTGATTTAACTTTATAAACACACAGACACTTTCAACCTATTCTGAGTGAGACACTTGTGTTTCGCTACTAAATCAAGTGTCTTTTGGACGAAGCAGTATGGCCTGAAGCTCAATTAAAACAAAACTCTAACCATGATAATAGGAATCACAAAGCTCACCAATTGAATAGGCAATGTACCAAAATGTTAAGTTAAACACAAACTTACAACTAAAATCTATATTTTCTGGTTTATACTGTGTCAAACTGCTTACACAATTCAGCAGCTTCTGTATAGTAGTATTACACGTTGACTGTGGCAGATGCCACAGTGCGAATGCTTTGGTGTTACGATGACATAAGTTAACAGTATAGAACTACAGTGAAATTACCTGATAGTTTTACCCCATAAGAACAATGTTAAAGTTCAAATTGTTTTATGGCCTTATTTTTAGTCATAGAATTATCTGATGTGTTTCACTTGAGAGATATGATTAACATGTATCCAAATGCTTTTAAGTATTCTTATTAAGTATACTTTTTGAATACTCAAACAATAAAGTAACAAACAAGTTTGAGTTTTTTTGTCTGCATAACTAATAAAATACTGTAAAACTAAAAATCTTTTGGATGCGTATTAATTGCATCTTCAAAAGGCATCGAGATCAAGATGACTTGCCAGTACAACCTACTCTAACCCATTGGGGTAAGATATAAACGCTGGTAATATGGTGCTAGGCCGGGAACGAACTCCGCCTCACGTGATCAGCATTTGAAATTACACTCGTATATATTCTTAAATCACATTTAAGCCTCAGCATCAGCTATACCGGCTTCGAAGTGCACTGGTTTTTGTTATTATTGCATTTTTGGACTTCTCCGGGATTCGAACCCGTGATCTCTCGGTTAGAGAGCCGAGACTATAACCACTAGTCTACGGAGGAAGACTAAATTACACTCGTAGTTTACCGTATTCCTGCTATATATCATTGGTATGTTTCTTACTAAGTGTTTAGATGCCACAACCAAATAAAAAATTCGTTTTCATACTGTGGCCAACTCATTTTTAAAATATTTTGTATCTGTTTCACTGCTGCTCAGCTGGTCTGGAGAGGCTCATATAACTACTACCTTAATGGGTTAAGGCAGATTGGTTTCAGGTGTAAGCATAACAATAATGATAGAGGTAAACCCTGTCCACGGCAGTTTCTTTGACAGCAGAAAAATTTAATAAATATTTTGTGGATTGTGTAAATGACATTAGAACCAAGGTGCCTTGTAGTATAGAAGACCATAGCTTTTATGTAAATAGTGTCAACTGTGATGGTAATAGATTTGTAAATAGTTTTAATATTAATGTTTTTACTGTAGAAGAAGTTTTTAAAGCCATAAATGGAATAAGAGAAAACGCATGCCTAGATGTCTATGAGCTAAATGCTGCCATTCTAAAAATTGTTTCTGTTTTTATTTGTGCAGTCCTCACTTACTTATTCAATTTATGTATCACTCAAGGTGTTTTCCTGACTTATTGAAGGTTAGTAAGGTAATATCCATACACAAAAGTGGAGCAAAGGAGTTATGTGAAAATTACAGGCCTATATCTATTGTGCCCACAGTGTCAAAAGTCTTGGAGCGACTTTTACATGGTCAGCTTGTGCACTTTTTGGAAAACATTGTCAAAAAGTCAGTTTGGCTTTAGACCTAAGAAGAGCACTGTTGGAGCTGTTCAACAAGTAATAATCAACTCCTATGAAGGTATTGAGAACCATAATAGTGTAGTTCTGAGATCCTATGATATGTCCAGGGCCTTTGACACTGTGGACCACAGCATCTTAGTGAATAAGTTACCTTATTACTTTTTCAGTAATTCTGTTGTAAGCTTTTTAAAATCATATTTATAAAATGGACGTCAAACCGTGTTCCTAAACGGCAACTTTTCTAGCACTCTGTATGTACGCCATGGAGTTCCACAAGGTTCTATTCTGGGGCCAATGCTTTTTGTCCTGTATACAACGACCTTCCATATAATTTGCAAAGTAACAGTATAAAGACCTTTTTGTTTACAGATGACTTGGGAATGTGTATACAAGATAAGTGTGTAGATAATACCAATGCCATTTCAACAGACAGTTCTGAGACCATTCTCGATTGGTGCAGTGCCAACAAACTTAATCTAAACTCTCAAAAAACACAAGTTCTCACTTTAAGTCTTTCAAATAAAGGGGGCTGTGATCCTCCTCTCAAGTTTCTTGGCATATATTTGCAGTGATTTAAAATGGCAACATCATATCGATTATGTGACAACAAAGATTTCAAAAGGCATATTCTTGATAAGATCTTTAAGAAATAAAGTAACTGGGACATCCTGCTTAGTGTGTATTATGCCTTTGTACGTAGTCAGCTAAACTATGGAATCACCCTTTGGGGAAACTCTGGCTATTGTGATAAGTTGTTTGTTTTGCAAAAAAAATCATTAGGCTTATTTGCAATTTGCCGGATTTGACTCACTGTAGACTATATTTTATAATTTAGGCATTCTTTCCCTCCCATCAATGTATGTTTTTTCTACACTAATGTACATTAAAGAAAACCTCTATGCTTTTCAACATATAACTGATATTCATGGCTATGAAACAAGGAATAGGCTTAACCCTTTGCACTCCTCAGTCCCTAAGAGGTGGACATGGTGCTTTACCTGTTGCACTCTGTGAATTCTCGGCGCAGCTGTGTCCGTACACTCCTCAGTCCACTTCTTATGGCCCAAGGTCATGTTCTCTACTACACTGAATATATAGATGGTGCCAGATGTCTGTTCCACTCTGACATGTTATTCACAATCACAACAACAGGTGATTTTAAATGGGCATTTTAAAAGGACAATTTTAAATGATCGTTTTATGCTAAAGCGTTGCTTTTATTTTTCTCTTATTGATTATTTAATATATTTTGCATGGATTTAAAAGTCAAAGTCTTAGATATATTTCTTTAAAGGTAAAAAGCAAAATTACTACAAGCAAATCCACAGATATAAGTAGTTAATTCTAAGGCAAATTTTAATATATATATATATATATATATATATATATATATATATATATATATATATATATATATAGGTGTTTGAAAAGTCTGGGTACGGCTTAATATTTTACAAACCATAGCAGATAACATCTATAAACTTTTCACAGTGTCATATGGCTATGTAAACTATTTTTCCTTGCTATTACCATGACATGCCAACCATGGGGGGACGACCCACAGAAGAAAACATGGAAACCTTAAATTATTTAGAACTACGTCATCAAACTGTGACAAAATATCTGAACGAAAATAACATACAAGCAAAAACAAGAATCTCATTGGTTGTCACAACAATGATAGCTCACTGGAAGGTAATTGTTTGGGTTTGTTTAAATAGTCATGAGTCACCCAGCTGATAATTGCCAGCTGAGTTTCAGCGGGCAATCATCTTACAAAACAGACTTCAAAAATATTATTTCATATTTATTACTGCTGTTTTACATTAAATAAGTGGCATAAAAATTAATAAAACTATTTCAAAAATATTTTATTTATCTATAGTCTAGTCATCAATAGAAAGGGTTATTTTATTTTGTATTTTAAGAAACAGATAAATAACATTTCCCCCAAAAAATTGTACAATCTTGTTGATTATATAGTTTAGAATCAGCCAAGATATGGCAGAACATTATATATAACAGAATTATTTACAAAAAATGTAATATAGTTAAATGTCACTGTCCATAAGAGGTGGCCAGAGGAGTTTAGGAGCATTTTAGCATCGGCCACTACATATGGACAGAGGAGTGCAACGACACGGCTCACAACAAAATATTCAGAGTTGTAGAGGATATGACCTTGGGCCATAAGAGGTGGCCAGAGGAGTGCAAATCACAAGTACTGTCATGCGGGCGGGGAGTGCAAAGGGTTAATATTGTTACAAAAAGATTGCTCTAGCACTCAAACAGCTTTATATATCAGGGCATTAACCCTTTGCACTCCTCAGTCCCTAAGAGGTGGACAAATGTGCTTACATGTTGCACTCTGTGAATTCTCGGCGCAGCTGTGTCCGTACACTCCTCAGTCCACTTCTTATGGCCCAAGGTCATTTTCTCTACTACACTGAATATAGATAGTGCCAAATGTCTGTTCCACTCTGACATGTTATTTACAATCACAACAACAGGTGATTTTAAATGGGCATTTTAAAAGGACAATTTTAAATGATCGTTTTATGCTAAAGCGTTGCTTTTATTCTTCTCTTATTGATTGTTTAATATATTTTGCATGGATTTTAAAATAAAAGTCTTAGATATATTTCTTTAAAGGTAAAAAGCAAAATTAACTACACTATACAAATTGCGTCATAAATTAAAATTACTCCTAATTCTTACAATGGAAGTTGATACAGATGCTCACTAAATATTACATTTAAGAATAAAACTCTTGATGTGCACACAGCAACAGCCTAACAATATACACTCAGTCACACAACCAACCTGTTAGCGACCACTTTTACTAGACTAAGTTATTCAATGCATTAGCTAGTGACGTCAAAGGCATGTCTCTAAACAGGTTAAAAATCACTATTAAGTTATGGTTAACTGAAAGATGCTTGTATAGTGTGAGTATTTTTATGTATAGGGTAAATTTTAATCTGGTTTTAGTCCTTTGGCGTCACTGTATTTTATAAACTTTTCGTTAATTTTACACCTACACCGTTAAATTGTAATTTTAAATTAGGCCTAGTTATATTAAACAAAATGTTCCTTTTTGACAATGTCTTACAAAATGACCAAGGACTTTATTCTTGAATATAGTAAATAATAACATGTATTTAAAGGTTGGTGTATTTTAAAAATGTATTTGTATTTAATAATTATACGTTAGTGTCATTGTTGTTATCCTCTGATGACGTTGTTATACACTTTGTGTTCTGACAATAAATGATTGATTGATAATAGAACATACAATATTATAGATGCTTGTCTATTGCTGCCAAGTGCTCTCTTCCTTGGTCCCTAAATTACATTTCTATTTAATGAATACACAGCATATTTACTGTAGACGTTTGATACTTTAAACCTGGATTCTGCTCATTAGTACCAGAATGTAACAGCTTACTTTCTCACAGGATTTTTCTGGCTTAATAACAGTAATTCATATTTCTTCAAAATTTCACTAATTTTAATTATTACAATTAAAAAAAAAAAATCACAACTCCTCAAAGTTACAGCTATTTACCTTATTCAAGAATCCTACAAGTTACATAACTTTAGTTGATACTGACTATTTCAATGTGACAGTTTTTTTATCTCAATACTTAAACAAGTACTTAAGATGTAGCAGCTTAACTTCTCATTGGGGTTTTGTAGCTTGGTGATAGATTTCCCTTAAATTTCTTTTGACTAATCAGAGCAAAATAGTAATATGTTTAGCAAGCAGCTGGATATTCAAATTGTCCGCAGCCTGCTTGGTTTATAAAAATGTTGAAATATACTCATTTCTATTTTAGGCTAGCCATACAGTCTTTGGAAGAAATTATATATTACAGGGTGTATATTATGTCTGGAAACACCCAAATATATCCTTTAATAATTTAAATATAAATTTGAAACCTCTTACAATCGTGATCGAGATTGGGCATCTACTTTTTGGAACAATGTTTTGTTATGTCACACCAACGGGGGACCGTCCCTGCCGAGGGTATCGTGAATATTCTTAATGGAAGCCTATACCTTGTGATACATAATTTTAAAGGTAATAGCTTACTGAATTGAATGCCACAAACCGCATCTCAAAGGAATTATTCTATCAGAAAATAGAGCATTTTTAGTATTGAAAATTTACTGATGTTCAACAATGTAATTTTAACATGGTTCTTGCCACAAAATGTGTTACACTAATTTTTTAGCATTTTTTAAATGTTCAATTAAAATGAAATAAACAATTTATTTTTAAGCTGGTTTCATTAGTACAAATTTACCAGTTTTTATTACAATGAATAAAACTTATGAGTCACTTTCTCTGATTACTTATGAATCTGTACTTGGTGTTTTCCAGTCAGCAGGAAGGTTTAAAGAGACAAAGGTCACTAGCCTATGAGAAACATTATTGTGTTATTAATCATCTGGTCTACAGGTTTCAGTTTGTTGAGCATGGAGCTTTCACTAGACAGGTCTAAGCTTGGGAATTACAAATGGACAAAGGTCATATCATTCCTGTCGAGTTAATCAGTGTCTCTGAAGCATTGCTGTCAACAAGTTATCTAATTACAGTAGTTCAGTTTTTATTTGGCATTTTAATGGAATTGTCTGAAAGAGAATGAATTACTCTGTTGATGATGCGAGGAGATATGGCGGATCGTCAAAGATCTTATCGGGAAGTTTGGTAATTTGTTTAATGACACTTTCCCAGAAGAATCCCATAAGTGTTTCTCAACAATATCAAAAACTATTGAGCGTTTTGAAATGACAGGGAGTGTACGTAATCGGCCAAAGTCGGGTAGGATACAATCTGCAACAGTATGAAGAACATGCACTAGATGTTTTGCAAACATTTATTGAAGACCCACATACATCGCTCAGAAAAGCTGCACAGCAACATGATATGCACCACTATGTCTGTGAGTAAGATTTTGAAAATTAATAAATACAAACCATTTAAAGTTCATTTAGTCCAACAGTTAAGTGAGGATGATTACGACAGAAGAGTTGAGTTTTGTGAACTTGTGATGCGCAAATGTGATGACAATAGAGATTTTCTGACCAACATACTATTTTCTGATGAGGCAACTTTTTTCCTAAATGGCAATGTTAACAGGCACAATTTCCGTTACTGGGCTAGTGAAAACCCACATTGGATTACTGAGTCCCCATTCACAGCAACCACAAAAACTGAACGTATGGTGTGGAATTTTAGGTAACAAAAATTGTTGGACCCTTTTTCATCAATGGAAATTTTTAAATGCCGAACTTTACTACAATATGCTCCAAAATGAAATAATCCCAGCTATTTCAAATTGCATCAGGAGAATACTTTGATAATGTATGGTTTCAGCAGGATGGTGCTCCACCCCATTATGGGAGACAGGTAAGAGAGTATTTGGATTTAAGGTTTCCTCATAAATGGATTGGCCGAAGAGGAGAAATCGAATGGCCTCCAAGATCTCCGGATTTGTCACCAATCGATTATTTCCTATGGGGTCATTTAAAATCCAATGTTTATAGAAGAAAGCCTCATAATTTGGAAGACCTAAGAAACAGGATTATAGAGGAGATTGCTTTGATAACTGAAGAAATGTTAGGCAACTCTGTCGAATCATTTTACACATACAAGATTAGCTCATTGTCAAACCGTAGAAGGAACACAGTTCGAACAATTGCTTTGACACCAAATGCAGGTGTAAAACGTTTGTTGTAAGACTTTTCTAACAGCATACATTATTTTTTTATTTGTAATAAGAAATCAATAACATAAGTATTTCCATAATTGTACTGTAATAAAAACTGGCAAATTTTGTGCTAATAGAACCAGCTTAAAATGAAATTTTTGTTTTATTTAATTGAACATTTAAAAAATGCTAAAAAATTAGTGTAACACATTTTGTGGCAAGAACCATGTTAAAATTACATTGTTGAACATCAGTAAATTTTCAATACTAAAAATGCTCTATTTTTCTGATAGAATAATTCCCTTGAGATGCGGTTTGTGGCATTCAATTCAGTAAGCTATTACCTTTAAAATTATGTATCACAAGGTATAGGCTTCCATTAAGAATATTCACGATACCCTCGGCAGGACGTCCCCCGTTGGTGTGACATAACAAAACATTGTTCCAAAAAGTAGATGCCCAATCTCTATCACGATTGTAAGAGGTTTCAAATTTATATTTTTAATTATTAAAGGATATATTTGGGTGTTTCCAGACATAATATTACACCCTGTATATATATATATATATATATATATATATATATTATATATATATATAACTTTTCACTGTATATATATATATATACAGGGTGTATATTATGTCTGGAAACACCCAAATATATCCTATAATAATTTAAATATAAATTTGAAACCTCTTACAATCGTGATAGAGATTGGGCATCTACTTTTTGGAACAATGTTTTGTTATGTCACACCAACGGGGGACGTCCTGCCGAGGGTATCGTGAATATTTCTTAATGGAAGCCTATACCTTGTGATACATAAATTTTAAAGGTAATAGCTTACTGAATTGAATGCCACAAACCGCATCTCAAAGGAATTATTCTATCAGAAAATAGAGCATTTTTAGTATTGAAAATTTACTGATGTTCAACAATGTAATTTTAACATGGTTCTTGCCACAAAATGTGTTACACTAATTTTTTAGCATTTTTTTTAATGTTCAATTAAAATAAAATAAACAATTTATTTTTAAGCTGGTTTCATTAGTACAAATTTACCAGTTTTTATTACAATGAATAAAACTTATGAGTCACTTTCTCTGATTACTTATGAATCTGTACTTGGTGTTTTCCAGTCAGCAGGAAGGTTTAAAGAGACAAAGGTCACTTAGCCTATGAGAAACATTATTGTGTTATTAATCATTTCTGGTCTACAGGTTTCAGTTTGTTGAGCATGGAGCTGTCACTAGACAGGTTTAAGCTTGGGGAATTACAAATGGACAAAGGTCATATCATTCCTGTCGAGTTAATCAGTGTCTCTGAAGCATTGCTGTCAACAAGTTATCTAATTACAGTAGTTCAGTTTTTATTTGGCATTTTAATGGAATTGTCTGAAAGAGAACGAATTACTCTGTTGATGATGCGAGGATATGGCGATCGTCAAAAGATCTTATCGGGAAGTTTGTAATTTGTTTAATGACACTTTCCCAGAAAGGAATCCCATAAGTGTTTCAACAATATCAAAAAACTATTGAGCGTTTTGAAATGACAGGGAGTGTACGTAATCGGCCAAAGTCGGGTAGGATACAATCTGCAACAGATGAAGAACATGCACTAGATGTTTTGCAAACATTTATTGAAGACCCACATACATCGCTCAGAAAAGCTGCACAGCAACAAAGATATGCACCCTATGTCTGTGAGTAAGATTTTGAAAATTAATAAATACAAACCATTTAAAGTTCATTTAGTCCAACAGTTAAGTGAGGATTGATTACGACAGAAGAGTTGAGTTTTGTGAACTTGTGATGCGCAAATGTGCGATGACAATAGAGATTTTTATGACCAACATACTATTTTCTGATGAGGCAACTTTTTTCATAAATGGCAATGTTTAACAGGCACAATTGCCGTTACTGGGCTAGTGAAAACCCACATTGGATTACTGAGTCCCATTCACAGCAACCACAAAAAACTGTACGTATGGTGTGGAATTTTAGGGTAACAAAATTGTTGGACCCTTTTTCATCAATGGAAATTTAAATGCCGAACTTTACTACAATATGCTCCAAAATGAAATAATCCCAGCTATTCAAATTGCATCAGGAGAATACTTTGATAATGTATGGTTTCAGCAGGATGGTGCTCCACTCCCATTATGGGAGACAGGTAGAGAGTATTTGGATTTAAGGTTTCCTCATAAATGGATTGGCCCGAAGAGGAGAAATCGAATGGCCTCCAAGATCTCCGGATTTGTCACCAATCGATTATTTTCTATGGGGTCATTTAAAATCCAATGTTTATAGAAGAAAGCCTCATAATTTGGAAGACCTAAGAAACAGGATTATAGAGGAGATTGCTTTGATAACTGAAGAAATGTTAGGCAACTCTGTCGATCATTTTACACAAGATTGGCTCATTGTCAAACCGTAGAAGAGAACACAGTTCGAAACAATTGCTTTGACCACCAAATGCAGGTTTAAAACGTTTGTTGTAAGAACTTTTCTAACAGCATACATTATTTTTTATTTGTAAATAAGGAAATCAATAAACATAAGTATTTCCATAATTGTACTGTAATAAAAACTGGCAAAATTTGTGTGCTAATAGAACCAGCTTAAAATGAAATTTTTGTTTTATTTAATTGAACATTTAAAAAATTGCTAAAAAATTAGTGTAACACATTTTGTGGCAAGAACCATGTTTAAAATTACATTGTTGAACATCGGTAAATTTTCAATACTAAAAATGCTCTATTTTCTGATAGAAAATTCCCTTGAGATGCGGTTTTGTGGCATTCAATTCAGTAAGCTATTACCTTTAAAATTATGTATCACAAGGTATAGGCTTCCATTAAGATATATTCACGATACCCTCGGCAGGACGTCCCCCGTTGGTGTGACATAACAAAAACACATTGTTCCAAAAAAGTAGATGCCCAATCTCTATCACGATTGTAAGAGGTTTCAAATTTATATTTAAATTATTAAAGGATATATTTGGGTGTTTCCAGACATAATATACACCCTGTATATATATATATATATATATATATATATATATATATATACAGTGAAAAGTCCCCATAAAGATTATATGATCTGTGAGTGGGACGAGTACTTTATCAGTCTTTTGTTATCTTAATTATCCATGGCTAACTAGGCCTATATAATAAACTTATACAAATAACAAACATATCAATTACAATTTCTATTTAGTCATTAGATAACAGTACTCAATGTGACTAAACTTATCAAATTATTCACTTTATATAAAGTATCTAAAATGAATTCGGTTTCACATAGGATATTCATGCCAAACATCCAAGAAGAAATCATTCTTATTATTCTATATGTGTATTAGAAGATTTTTAATAAGTAATATCCAGATACTAAGAACTGAAAACTCTGTCACTTGAGATCTAATCCCTTTTTTTAGTATCGTTTTTATAATCACCCTTTGTGTTACCACGAGTGGCTCCAATACAGCTGCGGAGGCACTGCTCCAAGCCAAGATACCATACTATAGCATAGACTGCACATAGGCGATGTCAGTCCTGTGATCCAGGACAGCACCTCACTTAATTGAGAGAAGGCTTAGATCACTTTTCTGAGCCTGCTTACGCATTGAATGTGTGGGGACCCTATATAACTTATCATCAATAATTACTACAAGATATTTGTACTGGTCGACTCACTTAATGATAATGCCACACCCACAGGCAATAGCCCGTGGACCAGCTCAGTACCATTTATACCGGTTCGTTATTAGATTTGGAAATCTTTGTCTTTGCTTTATACATTTAATTGTTTTTAAACCAATTTTAAATTTTAACTAGGTCATATGATGCCAGAGATGTTTAATTTTGAGGTATAATTATGTATATCAAGAATAATTAATTGGAGACCTACACAACTGCCATGTACACCCCCCTAATTTGTCTATGTTGTCACTCTTAGTGCCATTATTTTATAGACACAAACTGAAGCAGAGAATTTAAATAGCTTATGAACCAGTTTCAGGAAGTACCTTTAATACGTATCAATAGTTTTGAGCTTCAAAATTAGTTTTGTCTTATCTACTGAGTTAAAATATTTGCTAGATATAAAAATATTAGAACTCCACAATTCTTACTGCCACACTTCTCAGCTATAGTCTAAAATCAAACAAAGTGTCACCAGAATTTTTATTTTGTCAAAAGCCATATTAGCAGTTTGAGATTATGTGTTCTCGTTCCAAATACTCAAAAAGTTGGATTTTAATAAATTTTTTCCAATATTTACCTATGTTTGATAATAAGATATTGGTCTTTAGTTACTCATAACTGTTTTCGTACCAAATTTGGAAATTGGAATAACTTTTGTAATTTGAAAAAATCAGTAACTTTTCCAGATTGAATATTGACATTTATTAAATGTGTCGGGGGCTCTATTAGATAATAAATTGTATCCTGCAATATTGTTGGGATATTATCATCCCAACCCAGTGCAGATCTTCTCTTTTAAGATTTTACAACATTAAAAACCTCCTGTTGAGTAACATTCCTCATTGCTATCACAGATTCCATGATGTAGTCAGCATCATCCACCATCACAGCACAGTACCACACAATACTATAGCACCAGCCGGCTGCTCGCCTACAAAAGTGAAATACTGATTAAAAGATTTGCTGATTATTTTGACTCAGACAGCATTGGCATATTTTCCTATATCACCAAACGCTTTGACCAGAAACCGCTCCTTAACCCCAGGCTGTCCTGAAACCTCATTTACTATATTCCAACATTTCCTAGTGTTACCTGTTGTGTTATTAATTTTGTTTATTAAATAATTAAATTTTATTGCCACTTCATTGATTTTTGAAAAAATAATTAAGTTTAACTCTTTTTATTAACAAATTCAAAACAAAGTAGGTTTTTATTTGAACATATAATGTTCTTTTTTGAGCCTTTTATAAATTTTATCTTGATTTTGAGTTGATTTTATCGATCCAAAAGTAATACAAGGCTTTAATTTTAATTCTTTTGCTTATGTTTTTGAAATCTCTAAGTTAAATAGCATTATATTTTTAATGTTCCCTAAGAATGCTTTTGCACAAAAGTTTATATATTCTGAATTTACAGCTTTTTTCCCAATTTTGTTCCCTTAAATTGTTATTTATTTACTCCATACCACTTGTAAGATTTACAAAGTAATGTATTACCTTTAGGTTTGATGTGTTTAGTGAATGAGATCATGTTTAGTGATGTAATCAGAATGATTGATACCAGGACACATAAACCAATAGAGATATCACTCTGGAGTTTTATATATAACAATGATCTAAATAAAAGTGGACAACTGTTGACCATCTTGATTTTAGCCTCTTAAGAACAGTGTTACAAAGCAATAATGATAAATAGTCTATTTATGTATAGTAAACGAAAAACAAATTTTTATCAGGTTCACCAACTAGTGTAATTTTTCTATTTTACTTAAACAGTTTTATTTAAAATCATAGAATTGTGGGACACGTCTCACTTGCTGAGCATTAGCGAAGTCTATTATTCAAGGAGCGAGAAAAATTTCACTATCTGTCCACACAATATCTTGAGAATTAATTGATCTATACATATATGAATAAAGCTTCATTTCTACACAAACAACTGAGTTCAGGGATAGCGCATGTAACTGCATGGTATTTGGTTGAGTGTTAGCAAACATTTTTACATTGGTCTTATGAGTAACCATGATACCATAGAGTAAATAAATGTTTAAACAAACTGAGTACAAGTATATAACATTTTAAATTTGACATAGCAGAACATGTAGCCTTAGGAAATGAGCTATAGAGTTGAAATTTTGCATGCAACCTCAACAAAGCTTGTTACGCAACATGTGATTTGGCATGATCCTACCTTGATTAAAAGTTAAACTGAATACACATTCAAATGCTTTTTAGTTTTTAAACAATTGTTATTAGTTTACTCTTAATAAAATCTTAAATGCTTATGTACTTTACCTTTTGAATATTCAAAAATTATAAACTTAAGAAGAAAACCTAAAAATGAGTGCAAACCACAATAATCACACAAGTTATATTGATTTGGTCATTAGATATTAGCAATTATTGTTCTCATAGAAGAACTTTTTAACACGTTGAATGCTTATGCCACTTTGTCACATGACCAGCAGTGCAGAGCGCTAACAAATATCTGCTTAAGACGAACTAAACTATATTGACATAAAATATTTGTACCCATAGGAGGTCATATATATTTATTTTTCAGCATTGAAGGTGTTACATATATAATGTAATATACACACATCCATCCAAATGTTTCAGTTTTTTTTTACATGGGTGTATATTGCCACATATGAAACGCAAAGTATTTTTCTAAACAACATATGTGATCATAACAACTTTTCCCTATGTAGCACAGTCATTAAAGGGTTATTACATGATATTTCAAATCAATAGGATGCTTCAAAGTGGAAAAAGGTAAAGGATAAACTACGGCCATATTGTAAGTATTATTTAGTCTGGTACATCACACCTTAGCTCTAAAACTGTTGAGATTTTCTTTTATAAAGTCACAAATTAAAAAAAATATTTGTTTAGTTTAAATGTGGTTGTTGACTCTATCCGCACAATCATTTGATTGATACAGACAAGAAACGTTTTCATTCTTGATTGATCATTTAGAACAAGATGACCAACAGAACTGTCAGTCAGGCCCACACCACATGTGGAAGGGATCAGTGTCGTGAGTACTAGTACCCTTCTTATTATACCTTTCCTCTTCTATTTCCATCTTAACTATATAAGCAACAGCCCACTTATAGGAAATGTTTTGAGTGGTTGAGACACTATTGCTGAGCCATCCATTGCATTATCTATTTTTGACTTCCATCCATCTCTCAATCAGATTATGTACTCTCCTTACTTACAGTATATTAGATATCTCTGAAAAGACATCAGCACTTACAGAAGTGTTTAACCCTTAGAGCGCTGAATGTAAATTTCTTTATGTCCCTATAACGTACAAATAGTTTAAATAACTTAATGCTAATTTTCTAAAGTTCTATTTGAGTTAAGATTTCTAAAGTTGCTATAGGACATAAAAAATAAAAACCAAATCTATAAAAGACACAATTTTTACAAATATAATAGAAACAGGAAAACAATACATAAAGAAAAAGGGGAAAAAATCTTATCAACAAAAACTGAAATTCTAATTAAATTCATCCTACAGCTAGCAGTAAACTATGTTTGGATATAACATATAATACACAATTTTAAATAGGAACAGAACTTGCACCAAGGTCTCAAGAATTGCACTATCATTCTCCCTACACAAAAAAAGCCATCAAACACACCAGCATATAGTGCAAAATGACTTTGGTTGCTATGACAACCCAATTTGGATCAACAACGAATATTTCACATCTGCTGTCTGGTGTTCAGTTAACAAACTAACACATATATTATACCCAGTTTTAAGAATTACACTTCACAATAGAGGACTAAAGCTTTGATTGTGACATTTACCATCAAACGCATTAGAGCCACTTTTACAGTGTGGGATTTCCCATAATAAATGTAGGAAGGGTTAGTTCAATCTAATTACATGGACTTTTTTCAAGATTTATTACTAACAGTAGTTAGCTATCTAGAAGTTTATTAGCTAAAAGTTTGACTAAAAACCTACAGCTAACATAACTTTTACTCCTTATTTTATTTGTTTTTATGTACTTGTTTGATAAGATACAAACATAACAACAACACAGTCATTAAAAGCTGAAATAAATTAACAGAGTACACAACTTTAAAAGTCAAAAGGAAACATCAAAGAACATACCATCCCACAGGAGGAGCAAAGAATCCCAATCTCCCACTTCACTGAATGACTACTATTTCTTTTATTTTGCATAAGTTACACACACACATGGGTCTCTGTGTCTCACAATAATGTAGCCTTATTCTTAACAGCAAACCTTAGTTCACAAGTTAGCAGTAGTTTGACAGACTCCTTTCTCCTCACAGTGGGACTGTAAACACTCATCATTATCAGTCCAATTTATTAAACGTAATAAATACTTTGTATAAAAAATGAGTAAGAAACCTATAACCACACGAGTTCTTAAAGTTACTTGGTTCCTGTGGATAGCAGAGCCAGTAGACCTCCAGCGAGACCAACAGACAGGACGTAGTTACTGGTCACTTGAATCAAGGAGTTGTATAATTGAATCAGACTAGTGTAAAGGATACTGTAATACATACAAATAAAAATACCAGTTGGAATACTATTACTATACCATAGGTATGTTAGAACTTCAAAATAAAAAAATATAAGAAGTAATATAAAATAAAATGATTTATGCATTTTAAAACACACACTTGATTGACATGAGTAGCTTCCACAATTATTTATCAAAAATTTCATTTTTATATTGTATTCTAAGAGATCTGAATGTATTTTGAACATACATTGTTTATTACTTAATATTTTAATATTCTACTGCATAAAAAGCAGTACATAATATATTTTCATTGCATTTATTTATTACACTGACATACAACCAATTTCGCAAAATGAGTAAAACAATTGTTTTATCATGATATTATATTCACCCTTTTAGCCCCGGAGTCCGATATATCGGACAGAGGTGGTCTAGCTAAAATGCCCAACGTCCGATATACCGGACGTCTCGAGAATTTAATGTAGCTGGCTAATAATATGTCCAAATGCCATCAGTTTCGGTATAGTAGTCGGTGAAGAAACGGGCTACATGCAAAAACAATAAACCTTCCAATTGGCATCGTATTTCGTCGTCGTTGAGCGTAGTTTATTTGTCGATGTCAGCTGTCAGACGACTTCAGTTGCATTGTTGTTGTATGCTCACTTATAACCTCAATTAGTTTGCGTGATTGAAAGCGGTTGTTTTTCGTGTGGTTTATTCTATTATTAGTAAACATCGTAGAGAAAAGTTACCAGTGAGTGAAAACACTTTGATAAACACTATTATTGGTACTTTGGGATTATACCGACCACATCCAGACATGAATCGTTATTTGACATTTTGCTTCTACTGATTACTAGATTAGCGTAGAACAATATTTCGTCAATATAAAACAGGAATTGTCTTATCGCAAACCCCTCCCCATCCTCAGACAGAGGTCAAAGTCGAGCGTCTAGTAGATAACGTGATTGCAGAGTCTCGCCGCCCGTTCAGCTGGTGCGTCGCTTTGTTGTACTTCCGTGTTTTACCTCTACATTTCTCCAAACACAAAAATTCAATAAAAATAAACATGATCAAACTAAAACTAAACTCTTTATTGAAAAAACACTCAAAACTTGTTTTTATTCTTGATCACACTCCGCCACCCAAAATGCGAGTGCCATGCCTTCGCGCTGATGTCAACGAAAGAAAAACATCCCTCGAGATAGTACCTATCAGTAAAATATCAGATTCTAGAGGATCTGATCAGAAATATAAATTGAATTGTAATGGAAAGGCAATTATGTACCGTGCAAATCATGTGATGCCGCGTGGCCTGTCGTAATCAGGATTCTCGAGAACGATAAGATAACAGCAACAACAATACCAATAACAATGCCTGGAAATGCTTGTAAGTTTGTAATTTTGTAATTAAAGAGTTGTTTTTTTCGTTCTATCATGTTTGTTTCTATAAATTTATATTTTTGTGTTCTTCATACTGGTGTGGTCGGTATAATCCCAAAGTACCCTATTATTAGTGGTGAATGTGCTAATTTTGAAGACAATAAATTGAGTTGTTTATATAGAATGTATATATTGTAAATATTATTTCTTTTACTTTTTTGAAAAATTAAACAAGTTTTAGTCTTACAAACCATTACAATTATTTTGTGTTATTTTACAATTGTTATTATTTCAAAATTACAAAAACAAGTATACATATCTGTATACTTCTACTGACGTGTATTTGGAAATATATGAAGAAGTGCTTATGCAGCAATACAATTAATTGGATATATCTCCTGCATTTATCAAGGAAAGTTCTTCAAATTTTGTGTGTGTAGTAAGAAATATGTGTACAACAAAATTGCTTCATTTTTCAGGGGCTACAATTTTTTTTCTACCCTTTATGTATGTCCAAACTATAAAAAATAAAAAAATTAAATTTTTTTTATGTATAAATACGCTAAAAAAAACAAATCATTCTGTAAAAGTACTTTTTAACTATTACATCTAAGAGTACACTTATTTGTGAACAATTTAAAACAAAAACCTAAAAATTATCTTCAAAAATAAGAAAACTATATGTATTTTCCCTCAATTCTGCACTACGGTCCCTTATCGCCATGGGCTTTCTGGCAAGTCCATGGAAAAATGGCTGGGGTTAAAAGGGTTAAAATACATCATGATACACTACTATTAATGTTGCATACATCTCATTTTAATTGTTGAGAAAATAATTAATTTAACCCTCTGACTGGCAACGCCGTAAATTACGACTCATTTTTTACCGCTGTGAACTGGGAGAGTCGTAATATACGACTCATTAAACATCGTCTACTATTTACGTCATTCCGAGAATTACCGCTCGAATCGTATTAAAAGTTATATTACTTTAATCAAAAGATTTCTAATAATCTATTCACTTTTACGACTCCAGTCGTGTGTTGTGTTGTGATCATCATGGATAACGATTTGCCGTCCAGTGAAATCCGTGAAATACTTCATAATAGTGATGATTCAGATAATGATAGTGACATTTCTGTGAATGTGTTTCCTCCCGATGTATCTCTAGAGGATTACTATAATGGAAGTGATGATAATTATGTTGCATCTTGTATATAGTCTCATTTTTTTCAATTGTAATTTTATTTGTAAATAAATGTGTTTATAACTATATATTTTCTTTTTGAGCATAAGTAAGTGGACATTTAGTATATTTTGGACTTTTAAATAAAATTAATTTTGTGTTTCGCTTGAATGGGATAATATAAAAAAGTGTTTTTTGAAAAACAAAGTTTTGACTTCTGATCATCAAACATCCACCGTTATTTAGAAAAGTCAAATAATAATTATTTGTATTTTATACAGAATATCCTGCTGAGTAATTTGATGTATAACACTTTATGTTTTCCCCAATAAATAATTATACAGGATAAAAAAATTCAAAACTCTGCACAAAGCTTCAAATTAGTGTCCCAGTAAAGGTTTAAATGCGCGCCAGCCAGAGAAATGCCAGGGTTAAAGCCATATGGCATTTTAGGAACTTTAACGTTTCAAAATAGTGTGTTATATATGTGCTGTATTGTAGTATATACAAATAAATACAAAAAAGTTCAACAAAAGTAAATAAAATATATACAATGGTTTTTCTTAATTTATATTTTGTTTCTTTTTTACATAGTTTTTACCTACTTTTGTACAGTTTATTAATGTCAATGAAATTTTATTATTGACAATACTATTTTATAACTCTGCTTAATAAACTTGTTTTATATTAAAGTATGGGGATGCACAACCAACATGTTTATATCTTAATACACCAAATAGAATTTCCTTACTTGCTTGCCAAAATCCTGAAATGATGCTTTAACAACTTTATTTCAGTAAAGTAAATTTTAATTATAACCAACAATATTGAGCAAGAATTAGATGTTAATTAATCGGATTTCATACAAATCTGCAATAATTTGCCAACGTTTGTAAAAAGTGAACAATAATTGGTAAAGAAGCAAAATAACTATATAAAAAAATGGCTTTAACCTTTTTTATGTATTGAATTTGAAAATTTTTGTATGTAATACCAAGATAAACATATCATTAAATATTTCAACTTATACTTTTAGTAATAAACTAGAAAATGTAACTAAATGCTAGTATACTGTGGGGTTTGCACTTGTGCATTTGCATGAATTCAGTCTCTTTGTTTTTGATTATTTGGCAGGGGCATGTATAATTACAGGGGGGTGGCAACATAGCCTAGCCTTGCCGCCACTTGCATTTGTAAATAGTGTAAATAGTAAAATTTAGTTAGTTATTTATTTTATTGTGACGCTTTCAATCCAGCAACGCTGGTCAATGAAGAAGACATCAGGTATCAGGTATTATTTGATTTTATAGTAATTAAAGATTTATATGTGCATATCAATGAGATCTGTAGTTCCAGTGTGTAAAAAGTGCATGTTTGATTAGATCTGTTGTAAGAAATTTTTGTGTGAGTGCATGTGTCTGTGTATATGTTTTTTCCTTATCGTGTATGTGGTGTGAATGTAGGCGTGAGTAAATGAGATTGTGTATTGTACACACTCTCTCCCTCCCTCCCTAAATTTTTAAGTTGTATTTTTAACCTTTACCTCTATAGTTTAATTGGACTAATTCAAATTCACTTTCACTCACTATTTTGAGCAAAAGTGTAGTTTTAACTCAATTAAAAAATTTGGTAAAAATTTTTGTATGACAGCTTTGTAGTCTATTATGTTGGAAACATTGCTCTAAATTTATCTTTGACCCATGTAAACAATTCTTCTTAACTAAACTTAACTAACTAATTATTGGGCAATGTAAGCTTATGAGTCAAGTATAACAAACTGATAAAATCACCACTCCTAGGGGTTCAAACAATCAAAATTTTAAAAGTAAAAACTTACAGTAGAACTTAAAGTATGTTAAAAAGGATACATGGCAGGTGTGAAACCTTTCAGAAGATAAAAGCTGCTGAAGATAACGATTGCCAAGAAAAGAGCATTGTTGTAGAAAATTGAGAATGTTGTGGCTTCGTAGTCAGCTACTTCATTTTTCTTCCATAAGATCCTAAACATGTAAAAACCATTAACATATACTTGTTAAAGGTCCTCCTGAAATATCTGAAGAATAAATATAGAATTATTTCCAATTAAAATATATATATATATATATATATATATATATATATATATATATATATAGGAAAGTTATATCATTTTTCATGCAATATCCAAGACTACTTAATACTATGTATTCCAAATTTTATGCACACTGAAGGGATCTTGAAAACTATGAAAGATATAGCAAAGATTAAATGGACAAAGTAGTGTGTAATAACAAGACCAACAAATTAATGTGGTCAAGTTGATTATTGGTTGCGTTGTTCACTCACTACGCTCAAAAATTTCTAACTGTCACGGTCTTTTATTAGCAGCTATATTTAAACAATTTTTACATGAAATCTGCATGGAACTTCTTCTAGTTTTTAAATATTATAATGAAAAATTTTTCACAACGACCCATTTTTCACATTATAAAAAAATTGATTTTTCACATTATAAAAAAATTGATTTTTTACTGATAAAAAAATGTTTATACTTTCCTCATGTTATTTATCAAATAATTCAATAATTCTTGCTTCAGCGGGCAAATAGGAGAAAAAAAAGCAATGTACATAATATTGAAACTTAAACTTCTAGGAAGAATTTATACTATAATCTATAATCAAATTTATATCTTTATAATCTAATTTTTCAAAATCTATTTGATTTCAGTGCAATAAAATAGGGAAATAGTGTATCTATAAAACGTTGCTATCTGGAACCAATACATTTACAGCAGAAATTTGACTAACCGAACTAAATGTCACCGGAACCACCTTGGATACGGAACAACTCAAAAACTACAAATATTGCAAAAAAATATCCTAACTTACAGAATAACTCAATATTGATTAACAAATTGCTGTATTACTGTCCATTATAAAGAATACAAATCATTAAAAATATCACCAATTTCCAAAAAGGTATTTGATTAATGTTTGTATTATGCTCTTGCCTCTCTTATTTACCCAATTGTTATGCTAATGATGAAGAAATATTTCATCGTGAGCTGTGCTCTCTTTCTTCTGTTCAATGTAATCTTGGGTAGCGTCTAAGAGGTTCAATCCATCAGAATAAAAAATTTAACGAATTATTTTTTCTGTCATTTGATACTGTTGGTCTTCGTCAACCCTCTTTTCAACTCTTGGATAGTAAGTAAATAAAAATAACTCAGTTGCAACCAATAAGCATTATAGCTCGAACTAACAATGGCCAGCAGAGAGGCTTGTAAACTTCGTTGTGTTTTGCGGTCCACACTTTACAAACTATTTGGCATCATCAGTGTAATTTCATACATACTTCATAAAAATAATTTTTTAAATAACCCAATGGCTTACATAATTAATTATTATTGCACTTCTACTGTACTTGGAGAGGCTTCTTACAGTACTAAATTCATATAACCTCTTGAAATCTTAAAACATAACAAGAGTTGTTACAAGTTAATTGAAAATAAATGTGAAATAATTTACCTTTCGTCTTTTTCTTTCTTGCTCATCTTTTTATCTTCAGCAAGTTTTTTAGAAACTTCTCGAGTAACAGCTTCTTCTCGTTTGACTGCAACCTAAAAGTTTAGCAATTTTTTATATTCAATCTTACTTTTCTTTTAAATTGTCTGAAAATAATGGTACATATTACATTCTTTCCATACACATGTTTAATATAATTTATATCAATACATTTCACAAATTTATAAAAGAACCCCTTGAATACTAACAGCTACAGCTAAAATCAATGTAGCAAAGGACAAAATATGCACAACTAACCATTTGTTTATTGATTTAACTTTATAATATAATGAAGAATAGGCAAAACATTTTACAGTAACTAATATCTAAGATATACTCAAATATCAATTTTTTCTGTATAAGTACATCAGTGATATGTATCCAAACAATATTACAAAGCACGTTCAGAAAGTAAGTGTACTGGTACTCTCACAGCTGTAGGGAATAATTTTTTGACATGTTGGCAACACTGCCACGTTGCCCGACCCCTCCCCTTCAAAACGAGGTTAGAGTGTTGAAAACTCTTGATGCAGTAGCATCTCTCGTGAAAAATGTTGATCGTATCTCCCGCCAAGTGCGAAATTCGCACAGTCATTCGCTAACTCGTTGTGAAGGGAAAAGTTTCGGTTGAAATTTATAATGAGGTAAAACTGTTTACGGTAATAGAGCTATGAATCGTACGAGTGTGTACAAGTGGTGTCACGAGTTTAAAAATGGCTGTACTTCCGTGCATGACGATCAGAGGAGCAGAAACCTTCAATTGTGACTGACGAACTTGTGGAAAAATTGAGATTGCGACCCGTGACGATCACAGAAACTCTTGGATAATGGAAATTGTCTGCAAGGTGGGTTCCGAAACAACTGACAGAACAGCACAAGTTGAATCGAGTGCAGAGCTCCAAAGAGTTTTGGAACGCTACGAACTCGAAAGCGATTTTCTCTACTCTATTGTTACCGGAGACAAAACTTGTGTTGCTCACTACACGCCTGAAACTAAGAAGCAGTCTCGGCAATGGCGTCACACCTTGTCACCCTCCTCCGCCAAGAAATTAAAAACCAGAATTTCAGCCAAAAAAATCATGGCATCCGTGTTTAGGGACCAGCGAGAAGTTAAATATCTGCCTCACGGGGAGACCATCAACACGGCAAGATACTGTGAGACGCTAAAACAAATTGAAAAGAGGGATTCAGAATAAAAGGAGTACATGCTGACGATGGGAGTTTGGGCCAACGCCACGAAGCAACTCCTGGACTCTTTTGGATGGGACGTTTTTACCCACCCCCCGTATTCCCCTAACCTGGCCCCTTCAGATTTCCACCTCTTCACTTCCCTGAAGGTGCACAGTGGAAAACAAGGTGGGAGACTTCTTCGAGGTAGGCATAAAAAAAATGATCCCGCGGCTCACCACTTGCATTGAGAGGGATGGTGACTATGTTGAAAAATAACTTACATATGTACAAGTGTAACCAAGTATGTTTTTGTTTTAATACATTTTTTTTAACCCTACATAAATTGAGTACACTTACTTTCTGGACGTGCCTCGTAGGAGAGTTAGAACAACCACCAATTCTCCACATGCAGGTGATATCTTGAATTTTGCTTGCAAAAATGGAACACAAAATAATTTTCAGAAATCAGAAAAGTTGTGGATTCAATCCCTAGGGAAGCTTTAATCATTAAATAAGTGCAGTGTCTATGCTCTTGGATCATACTGCACACCCAATCAACGTTTTCTTTAGCAATGGTCAGAATGCAGTCTTCCCGAACATTTGTTGTCTGTCCTGAAGTGAGTGACAGCACCTTAGAAATTCTGGATACCATTTGCTGAAAATATGGTGACCGCTTTGAACTTTTACTATGGCACCAAGTCTAGGGTTAATAAGAAAATAAAAGAATTACTAAAAGGAAACGTTTTTTAAGTAAATCCTTACCGGGTTACAACAAATCCCATAGGTGATCTTGATTGGTCTTTAGTGAGATATCAGCTGACTTTTTATAAGATGAGCATATGGTATGATGGTATGGTATTATGATGTGGGTAGGTGTAAGAGAGGACTTAATAGTCCTCCTCGCCAATTGAGTATGTTTTTCATTGTATTCAATAAAGACATTTTTCATTTCATATAAATTTTCTTTCTCATTAAATCTCTACTGTAAGTAATAAGGCTGGATTAACATCATTTTTATAAAATAAATTAAAATGATGCAGCTAATTTTTGTTTTTCATTATAATATGGATTAAATTTCTCAATTGTTACTGTAAACTATCCAACCATATAGCATAAAATATTATGTAGAGATTTTTATATATTTTTATAACTTTTCTTGTTTATAAGCCCACTTTTGTAAAAGCCTTAATTTGTATAAAAATGATAAGGTAATTTAATTAAATAAATAAATAAAATACATTTATTTTCATGAATCTAATGGACATAGTTGCAATAGACATAGTCAAACTTACACTTAGCCTTAGTGTAGCCTTAATCTTAAGTATTAAATGTTGCATGTCAAATGAAATGGGTCAAATTATATTAATTCATAGTCAACACAACACAAATGAATAATAACAGTATTGACATTTAAAATGTACAACAATACATACGTAATAAGTTAAAAACATATAAATAAATTAAACACAAAAATAAATATTAACATTGAAGTAAGAAACACATTTTTACATAAGATCTGGGGTTTAAAATTTACAGAAGAGAAATAATTACCATTTTCAAAATCAGTTACACTATAAAGTGCTTGAAGAATCAACCAATTTTTAATTTTTGTTTTAAAGCTGTTAAATGGAAGGTTCCTAATGTTTAAAGGCAATTTATTAAAGTTTTATACAAACAAAGCTATGAGACCTCTGGTGTTGTAACAGTGGATTGAACCTCTTGAAATAAAGTTATTTAAGTTTTCCTTGACATGGGCGAGACCTTGAAAATTAATAAACTAGGTAATATGAGTTAATTTTAAGCTCAGGACATATAGTTTGACATGAATCTCTATCCGCCAGACCTGTTTTTATTGCCACACTAAAACTTTTCCTCTGGGCTCCACTGGAATTATCCCAAAGAGTAATACCATAAAATAAACATGAATGAAAAAATGTATAATAAGCTTGTATCACTAAATCTAAATGAGTACACCTTGTTAATTTACGGATCAGAAATAAATTAGAAAGGTAGGTACATAAACGCTTTGTATGAATGTTGCTTGTGTTTTGAATCCAAATTAATTCCAAGAAGTTTAACTGTCTTATACAAAGTAAATTTACTCAAATTAAAAATAATTTCTTCAGTTTTATCATGTTTTAAGACAAGCTTATTGGATAAAAACCAAAGATCGCGACGCTCCCTCATATAATTGATTACCAGTTCATTATGTTCTCGCTCATGACTAGATGTAAAAAAGTGTGGTGTCATTGGCATAAAGAAGACACTTTTTCAGGAGAAAATTAGGAAAATCATAAACAAAAAGGATAAAAAGAAGGGACTAAGGACAGAGCCCTGAGGAACCACGGATCTTTGGTCTCCAAGATTTAATTATATATGTATAACCAAACAAAATTAATTCCCTAATGTGATAAGATGCTTTAGTGTTTATAACATGTTAAATGTTCACACCACTCTTAGTAGGCATCACCGGCACAGCCGAGCGGAGCGCACCAACAAATATTGGCTTTAGACAAACTAAATTACATTACCATAAAATATTTTTATTCATAGGAGATCATATATATATTCTTATTTTTAGCATTGAACATGTTAAAAATTTAATATTTTAATTTATTTCCAAATGGAGATCACTTTCTGATCAGGTCTCCCTTAGCTCCTGAATACTGGTCTAGTCATACACATTAAAATCAAACATAGAATATCTGTTTCTCAATAACTTTTAACAATACTGTAACAATTATAAGAATTATCTCTTTTTTCTACAGATTAATTAATTTTAAAACTGTACTCACCTTGTGTTTCAGAACAAACTTTGTATTTTTGTAAGCAAGAGCCACTAGATAGGTGCTTCCAAAAGTAACAACAATGAAGGGGAGAAATGATGTATACAAATCAATCATGTGTATTCTCCAGAAAAGCCCTAAAACATGCACAAGCACAATATTAATGATCATTACAGCTATAAAAACCACACTACACAAGGAAAATTACTGATACAAAGGGTTTTGGCTAAGAACAATGTATTTTTTTGTTTATTTAGAACAAATTGTTTTGCTGTATATTAACTTGAGTAAATCTTTTCCACAGTAATAGCAGAGTAATAATTGTGGAAAGGACGATTTTTTCAGCACGTGACAAAAGAAATGTATTGACCTACACCTTAGTAGTGTTTATGATACATTACATCAGGATAGATCTATCAATGTCAAGGCCTAAGAAGAACTCCGCTGAATGTGAAAGATGCCCTATTGAACATACATACGCTTACAAGAGGCCATCATTGCCTGGATCAAACCATTAATTAAATTTGATACACACATTAGTAGTGTTGATGACACATTAACACTCAAATCAATCAATACCACTCATCACTCATTAATCTACCAATTTTAA
Organism: Homalodisca vitripennis; assembly: GCF_021130785.1. Taxonomy (NCBI): domain Eukaryota; kingdom Metazoa; phylum Arthropoda; class Insecta; order Hemiptera; family Cicadellidae; genus Homalodisca; species Homalodisca vitripennis. The sequence goes on from NC_060209.1 coordinate 120,447,405, forward strand.
GGCCTAAGAAGAACTCCGCTGAATGTGAAAGATGCCCTCATGAACACATATCCTTACTGATGGACTATCATATCAATGCTTGAATATAATGTGCCACTTGTGACCATTTATCCTCCTACTGAAACATAGATGACTAATAATCCATCATTGTCATATTCCCTCAAAAAGCTCTTACCACTGTTCATATTACCTTTTGTGATATCCACAAGTGAAAAAGCATGGCAGGCATTCACAACCTGGCAGGCATTCACAACCTCCCTAGGACAGTACAGACTCAGATGAAGGGGCCTTGTCAATATTGTTCAGGCAACAGAAGTACTTGTGCCCACTGAAGAGTTCAGTGTCATAATACCCAAACTAATTGTGCCTCTGATTCAGGTATGAATTAATCTTCAACATGAGAGGTGCAATCTATTGGCCTCCTCTCTTCTCGTCCAATGATCATTTCCACTCTTGGAGGATGCAACTCATCTTCTCCCAGGGAGTTAAAACCAAATAAAAAAATGCAAGAATAAAATGCAACATACGGACATGTGCGTACCATCGGAATCTATCTTATTCTAGCATAAAGACATATCCATATTTTCTTATTTTAGTTTGTGTACTGTACATTACAATTCACCAAAGTATTGTAAATGTGGAGGGATGCGTAAAAATATTTATTTGTAACTGTCACTAAGCAAGCTGGAATACGTGTTACACCAAATATAACCAATAAACCAGTATTATTTTCTATGCATAGTTTCATCTGATAATACATGGCACAGGATATGGATAGCCAATAGGCGACTGCTTGCATCTACACCTGTGACTGTTAGCTGGTGGCAACCAGTCAAAACTGAGCAAAAAAAAATTGTTTGTTTATTATTTTATGTAATGAGAAAAATCAAATAAAATAAACTCTGGAAACAATAAAAGTGTTTTAAATTCCTAAGAGCATGCAAACCATATCCTAATTTTCTTAAAAGTTTTAAAGCGTACAAAATGTACAAAATCCTATCCTAATGTCAAATTTTTTATTTATGTTATTATTTATTAAAACAAGAAAGAAAAGGCAGTTATAAATAATATAAAGAATTATTTCTTTTTTATATCAATTAAGATACAGATTACACTAATATTTAAAGGCTTTAAGACATCACTTGTGAGCAGTTGGTACATTTTCAAGTCATGTTTGTATCAGAATAATACAAAATTATAAATCTATTACAAATATGAACATTTTATTAAATTTTAATCTTGTATGTATACATCTCTAGTCTGGCAACACAAACTGAAAAATATTATATGAAGAAAACAAGTATATACACTTTTAAAATTAAAATATATTATAGAACTAGCAGTTGCCCGCGGCGTCACACGCAATTTCCTATTGAAAAACAGTACACTATATTCACGTATTCTTTTTCTATCACTTTCTAAATACTCCTGAGATAATTAATAGCCGTTCCTTTGTGAGCCTCTTGGGTAAATTATGAAGACATGTACCATATTTCCTGTCTCTATCTTTCGTGATGTTTGCTAGGTGTTGATAAGTTATTCCGTACAAATAATTTATATGGATGAATCTCGATAAACTAATTAGGTTACAAAGAATCAAATTCGGTCTGTTAAAATTAATTTTCTGTCTCAAGATATTTCCACTATTATTGTGGAGTTTGCCTTATGCTCCGGTCAAGAAAATGTATCAACGAAAACCAATTTCGATCTAACCAAATTCGATTACCTTATGTGCAAACATTCACGGCTTTGTACAATGAGGTGGTTTTTATAACACTGTTTAATAGTTTTTTTTCATTGCATTAGATAGTTTATTGATCATTGGCGGAATCTAAATTTAAAATTAGGTAATAACTTCTTCTATGCAATCTGCATTACACTACTGATCAAGCACTTTACAATAATAATTTTCTAAATTTTAAATGTAAACAAATATTGCCCCTTTGATAAACTTCAGCTGTTAAGTATCAGTTTACTTTGTATTACGTGTTGTAGCGCAGTCTGCTGGATCAAAGGTAAAACATACCAAAATCAACAACTACTTACAAATGAAAAATTAATTAATAAAACATTTTCTAGTGGACCAAATTGTGAATCTAAACCATTCTCGAATTCCATTGAAAACACACAACAAATTTCATCAAAATCGGTCGTCGTTTAGGAGGAGTTCAGTCACATACACACAAACACAAGAAATATATATATAAAGATTTTCGACCTAGAATGATATTTTACGCTAGTCTATACAGGTTTCTTATTAACACAGCATCTGATCAGGAGTAGCTCTCATATTTTTCGAAGGACCAAAGTTAAAGACCAAGAACATCCCTGTGTCAAGCTTTGGTAGAGGTGGACAATATGGTAACAGCAAATCTCTTGTTGGTTGAGGATAAGTGTGGGCTGTACAAACCACGCCATCAACTATCTTCTCTGCTGCTCTGGGGCTTAGTTCATGATAATCACCAAAGCATCTAATTAAATAGGTCCAATATCACAATCACTGCACTAAATAGCATGTTCATTTTCCTTTTTTGCAATGACACATTTGTTGAGAACAATTATGTAATCAGAATGGATAACTCATAATATACAAGGTAGCAACAAACGGTGCATAGTGCAAATTGTAGGGCAATCTCTTCTTTCTCCCTTCCCCAGACAAAGTGGAAGCTACAATCACAGCTGCCAGCCTGTAGTCAAATCGGTACTTTGGGATTATACCGACCACACCAGTATGAAGAACGCAAAAATATAAATTTATAGAAATAAAAATGATAGAACGAAAAAACAACTGTTTAATTACATAATTACAAAAATTTCCTGGTATTGTGATCGGTATTGTTGTCGCTGTTATCTTATCTTTCTCGATAATCCCGATTAGGGCAGGGCGCGGCATCACATGATTTGCACGGTACATAATTGCCTTTCCATTACAATTCAATTTATATTTCTGATCAGCCCCTCTAGAATTTGATATTTTACTGATAGGTACTATCTCGAGGGATGTTTTTCTTTCGTCGAGCACTCGCATTTTGGGTGGCGGAGTGTGATCAAGAATAAAAACAAGTTTTGAGTGTTTTTTCAATAAAGAGTTTAGTTTTAGTTTGGTAATGTTTGTTTTTGTTGAATTTTTGTGTTTGGAGAAATGTAGAGGTAAAACACGGAAGTACAACAAAGCGACGCACCAGCTGAACGGGCAGCGAGACTCTGCAATCACGTTATCTACTAGACCGCTCGACTTTGACCTCTGTCTGAGGGTGGGGAGGGATTTGCAATAAGACAATTCCTGTTTTATATTGACGAAATATTGTTCTACGGTAATCTAGTAATCAGTAGAAGCAAAATGTCAAATAACGATTCATGTCTGGGTGTGGTCGGTATAATCCCAAAGTACCGTCAAATCTGTATGAGTCATCTCAGACACAAACCAAGTCAATGAAAACTAAGACAGTTTCAATGAAAAAAAAAAAAAAAAAAAAAAAAAAACAAAGCAATCTAAAGAGGCTACGCTGTTAGTACTTCGTCTCGGTTGCTGATGTAAACGGATACCTAAAGCACTTAATGCATAAAATAATAGTCTAAATAGCCTATTGTAACAAAATTAATATGTTTGTTTCACAAATGTTAATAGGTCCACCACTTATGTATGAATCTACACAACCTTAGTTGTGATTCCCTCAGCTACAGAGCCAAACGCACTTAAATCAATACTATCAGATGACAGGTATGGTACAAGGTAAAATAAGCTTTAATGTTAGAGGTTATTTTTCCTCTAATGTGCTATTAGGGTAAATGTGAAAAACAATGCAAGGTTTCATGGGGTGAAATGACAAAATGAAATTATAGAACATAAAATTATTTTCTTGTGCAGAGCAATAGTTCTTTGTTGTACATTTGCAAGGGGCTTCACATGGTCTTGTTATGACAATGAGTCAACCTCGAATTATTTCATGATGATGTCAGCTGTTGTGCCATCTATGGATACGTAAAATAACAATACTGAAATCGGGAGGATTTTGACAGAAACAAATGGTTTTTATTAATTTAAACCTTCTGAGAATAATAGTTAATGTAGGTGGACAAGAATGCCTTTGGCCATCGAACAAAAAACCTCGAGGCAGTACCTATCACTAAAAGATCTGACCACTAATGCCTCCAGCCATTAATGTGAGTTACAAAATGTGACTTAACAGAGCAAACAAATATTGCAAATTCACTGAACCATAAATTCCTATTACCTTGGAAAACATGTTGTTCCACTTTTCATATTCTACAACTTAATTATTTGCCATTTTCATCCTCTTAAACCTTATAACGTTTTGTTCAGGAGGATTGCAAGAGATTAACGTGGATCTTGTGGATAACAAAATTTGATAACGTAGACCCAATGCAACCAAACTTTCTACAAACGAATAAATGGTTTAAAACAACACACTATTACACAGAGAACTCATACTTTCACTCTGAAAACATGATAACCAATTAAATTATTTATAATATTCTTGGAACCATTTAAAACACTGCTCAGCGTTTATAAATCATTTTGAGCCAATATATACATATTGATTACCATTTTTCTTGTTGTTCTCATTATTAGCCTTATCATGCATCAACGAAATAATAGCTGGTAATAACATCACTAGTCTAAATAAAGAAAGCTATGTTTAGTTATAAATATAAATGACATATTCTATAGTATCGATATTTAAAATCGATAATCATCAACTGATTGTGTTGGTGGCTGCTTATTACCCTATAGACTACTGTAGCTGAACACTCCGATAAGCTATCAGGAACACTTAAGGTTGGAAAAAAAACACAAAGCACAGCACACAAATATACCACTAAATGGCATTTCCATTTCTAATATTTAAAAGCGTGGATATTTGTGATTTCCCCCCTCTAACACCATATATATATTTTTGTTCAGGAGGATGAGCAGAACACTTATAACATTGAAATTACCATTGGTAACTTTTAATGGTATTTATTTACAATAGAGTGACCATGGAAAATGGACTTTTTTTCATGGGTTGGGCATTTATAGCCAAGTATTATTATCACAGGTGCATATAAACTGGGGGGAAAGTATATTATTGTATTATATTGATGCCTTTCGGGCATTATTGCGTTAAGGATGGAAAATAACCGACAACATTTTGTCGAACAACACTTGGAGGGATAAGGAGCAGGGGCATCACGTGATCTGGGATTCGACTTTTTCAGGTTCGAGTAAATTTTTTTTCTAAAAGAGCAAGCAGTGTGCAGCACTGCGCAGCGGGCAGGCATCGTTGACAGGATTAACGTACTAGTCAGCATCATTTCAGTAAAATTGCCAGAGGTACTGTCAAAAACAGAGTTTTCAGAGGATTTCAAAAAATCGTAACTCCTTTGATTTTCGTTGCCGACAAATTTTTTCTTCACTATTGTTTTCAGGAAAAATTGTAGTTTTCAGGAAAAAAAAATGAACATACCTTTCCATGGTCATGTTATTGTACATTGATACCCTTTTAACTTCAATGATACCTTTATTAATGATAGCCCATTTGTAAACTGACTAATTTAAATCATACTTCTGGGGAAAAAATACACTACTGTTTTATACCACTGCAATTATATTCTGAATGTCTCCTGAAGTAAAAATCAAATTATATATGTACTTACAAATTGGAATAGCAGAAACAATAAATGCATTGCCATAAAATAGCGCAGATGACTTTGTTGATACATTTCGGCTGAAATCTTGAAGTAACAGTTCTTCTTCTTTTGTAAAAGTTGATTTTGTTTTTGAAGACATTATGTGTGAATAAGTTGAAAAATCTTATGATCGTATGGTTAAAGCAATAAAAATAATTACTTTAATTAATAATATCACCTCACTATAACTGACCCAATTCAAATGGCTTCAACTAACACACCGTTAGACACAATTCCTTCTTGCTATTAGTGAGAGTTCTGTCCAACTAGGTTCACGATTTAGTTTACGTCATCCACACGAACTTACACGCAGACTTCTAATTCAGTGATTTGGCAGCTGCTTTACATAGAGTAAAGAAATAAGAAAACAAATTTTGGACGTTCCAAGAATAGTAAACACAAATAATTAAGTTTTCATACTAATATGAGTATTAAATTTATTCAAATAAAAAATACAACATATAAAAAACATTAACTATTAATAAGTAAAGTTAACGACATAATGGTTTAGCAACAAACTCTCCTAGAAAAATACATCAATAATATTATTTGAAATATTGTGTTTCTATATCATATTTGGTGGAAATAAGTTATGTTGGTGTGTAAAATAAGAGTATAGAACCACAATGGGATATATCTAATCATGCTTTCACTTATTCATTTACTCCAACTTATCTTGGAAGTTTTCCAAGTCCACACACGAATTAGCTTTCATTCCAAGCACAACGTTTAAAATTTATTGTATCGACTTCTTTACATTATTTTTAGATTATTTCAACTTTCGTGAACATGGCACGTAATATAAAAGACCGAGAAGCAGATAAGGGACTTAGTAAGTAAAGGTCGCTCTCACAAGGTGCAAGATTGTATGGGGTCAGTCATACAATCAACGAAAGGGTGATTAGGCGGTTCTTGTAGGCTGGTGGTAATTTAAGAAGGCGAAGTTTGGATTGTAGGACTATTACAATTTAAAGGGATGGTATTTTTATATTTTTTATACTCTCAGTAGGAGTTCAGCAACGAGTGCCGAGCTGCAACGTTTATTAGCAATGGTATGAAATATGCGGGTTTCAATTATAATTATTCGAAGGCGTCTGAGAGCCAAATCTAAGAAACAGACAACTAGAGATAGGACTACTGTTTACCAGAGATCATCAGGTGCTTGGTTAAGTTGCGTGGGACCACGTCTAATGAAAATTGATTAATTGGAGACTGTTCAGGCAGGTGTTAATTTTGAAGCCCGTTCAGAGTTTGTAGATATGCCAATGCCAGCTTTTAACACTTAGAGGTATGTGGACACCTATGTCCATCACTTAGATAAACGATAACAAGTAACAAATTCCGAGCAGTTTGGAAGTTGATTGCGTAGAAAGGGGTATACAAGCGACAACCAAGGAAACTGTTTGGTCTATGAAGATCAACAGTGGAAGGTTTTCGAACACCAATGACAGCAGAACGCATTTAATTGACATTTTATCAATACTACGAAAAAGGCTCTGAAAAGTGTTGACTTTCCTACAGACTCCACTGCCATAGACTTCAACTGGAACTTGAGATATCCTTTGGTAAAATTTTACCCAGCCTCAGATGAAGTCAGAGAAGCCATTTGCGCTGCAAAATTATCATCCTCTGCAAGTGTCGATGAATTCTCCTCCAGAATAATGCAATTTTGCGTGGACGAATTGGTTCCTCCCTTGACTGGTATAACCAACAAGTCCGTTGCCGAGGGATTATTCCCATTAAATAAAAAAAAAAAACAGCCGAAGTTTTCCGCTTCAAAAAAGGGGACAACATATGACGCACATACGAATATATTTTCCAACTCCAAAATAGACTAAGTACCTTAAGAAGTCAGAGATATCTTCTAGAACATGTATTTGTGCTATTCAAGCATTCATAGCTGAATTTTCCACAGCAGTAGAATCTACAGATTAATTTCTTTGGTTACTTTTTCTTTAAGATCCTTGAAAGAATTGTCCTTAGCAAGCTGAGAACCCACCTCCATCTGAACTGCGATGATCACAAATGCCATCATGGATTCATTCCGGGTCGATCATACATCACGGCCTTGAACGAGGTGATAGAACACAAGACCAATATTCTGAACGCTAGTTCCGCACTAATAGGCACGTTATTGAACCTGAGCAAGTCGTTTGACAGCTTTAACCACAGTCTGAATAAACTGAGATGCCTTGCTATAGGAGAGACAGCACTCACGTGGTTCTAGAGCTATTTCAATAATCGAATTCAACTGAAGTTGAAGAAACTATGGCAGGCTTTTCGGAGACAATCATGTCTAGGCTTCTGAAGATTAAGAGAGATGTACCTCAAGACTCGGTCTTGGAACCCGTTTTCTTCGCACTGTTCATATAAGACTTTCCACTCACTTCGATGGCTTCAGTAGAATAGTCATGTTTTTAGACAACTCTGTTCTCTTCGCCAGCAATAAATCAGCAGGTCACCTCGAAGTGGCCAACTACATCTCAATTAACCTAGCCCAGGAGTACTACTTCAACAATGAATTCATCTTGAATTAAGCGAAAACAACCCAGTCCATTCTAGGAAAACTAAAATATTACGAGTGACCTAATAGAAATATATAATGTTTAGTAATTGATGAATACCCTACTTCCGGTGCTGGAGCTTTTAGTCCATTATTAATACAGAAATGATGATTCTACAATTAATCTTGAATTTTAGATGCTAGGAGATATTTGACTAACACATGTGAAATGAGGTGCAAAACTATAAAAGGAAACGTGTGGACCTTTTCAAACTTTTGTATTTTCTTGTTGATAGGCTGAGGATGCGCTATTTCTTTGTAAATTGTAATCTTTGGATGACTAATTTGGCATATTAGGTATGACACCTTAGTAATATATCATTTGACAAACAATAATATATCTCCACTATATTCTTAAAATGAAATTAATCGAAACGAATGCACTATACTTTTAATAATAACATATATTAATGCGAATTTTGTCATCAGCTCCGTTTCACCTTCCACTTAGTACAGCGTCTGAAATCCGGCGCTGTCACAGTCTATAGAAATCTGAAATCTGGAGTTAATGGCAAGGCGACGACGAAAAAGCTCAAAACGAACTCCACGTCTCTCAAAGACGCCTGCATTTAAAGGAAATTAAACTGTTGAAAAATAGATTGTCTACCATGCTTAGAGATTATATCTAAAACATCGTAATGCACTAAAGTTTGCACCTGATGAGACAGAGAGAATACCTTTTCAACCCTTCTCACAATAGTTATGCCATGAAATAATTCTTAAAACATGTGGGATAGCAGTCATTCTCAGCGTACAAACCCAAAGCAATGAACAAATTAAAAAGTATAATTTTGAAAAAAAAAAAAAAAAAAAAATTAGACTTACCATTAGGAGCTAAGATTTCCCAACAAAATACTTGGAATCAGTTCCTTCAGAAACCCTCCACTCGATTAGATCTCTTTATATATATATACTAATATCAGTCCACCTGATATGATGTTCAAGCATCTCAGGAAACTCACTATGGTAGTTTACTTCTAGCATGTCTTTCTCGAACTGGTCCTGTTTTAATTAGAAATTACAACTGATGTAGCAAATTTTACCCTTTAGTGGAAGGAGTTGAACTTATTCAAGCGAATCTTTGCTATTATCACACGGATACCACCAGGGTACCTGCAGGACTACGTCACAAAATGAAACTAGGGAGAAATGTATAATATTTAGCATAGTACCGGTATGACTGTACTAATTTGTTTCTTGAAATAATTTACATTTAATTAGCTGTTTCTTGATTTGTTTTTTACATTTAATTACTCTTCAATTCTAAAGCTGAATGTTTACAGTTTACTTCTATGATTTTAAAACCTATCTTTTATTTTTAAATATAATTTATTCAAGTCTCATGCATAAGAAACGTCAACTCCTTGAAGCTGCAACTCATTTTATTACATACTGTAAGCCTATCAAATATTTATCGGTTACCAATTTTAATTGGGCCTGATTAAATCTTACCAAAATTATGTATTTTAAATTTCCGTTGAAGTTACATTGAATGGTAATAACTACGTATTTTTGTGTGTATTCAGTGGGGTCATCTTAATGATTTACATGCAAATATATTTTCCAACTCTAAAATCTAATGTACTACCTGAAAGTCAAAATTATCTTCTAGAATATGTATTAGTGCCATTTAAACATAGCATAGTTATAAACATTTATAGCTGAATTTTATAGCTGAATTTTTCACAACAGTAGTTGACTTTAGACTCTGTTTAGTATTACCAGCTCCTAGATTACGCTGTCTGTTTTGAACTGATATGGCAGTTTTAATAATTATAGGCAAATTATGTTTATGTTTTGCTAAACATAATAGGTTAAAATAGCTGATAAGGTTTCACACCTTTTTTGTAGAACAGATATAGCCTTAGACTGTCCAAAGCATAACATTACTTTACAAAATAGAAATATACTAAAATTACGAAACATTTGTTTTTCCGGTTCCGTAATTTCACAGTCCAATACAAAAGAAAGTTGAATTCTGATTTTAGGACGTATACTGCAGAGGTATATGTATCGATACGTTTATTAAATCTGAGATTCGATCACAGTATCAAATAGAAATCTCGAGAATTAATCCAAAATCAAATTTTTCGTGTTTGTTGACATTAATATTGTTTAATTGATGCTTTTGATATATTCCTCATTAATGTGATTACTTTTTATTGCATAATTATTCAACTGAAACGAGTGAGTATCGATATTACGAAAACCTGAGAATTCTGTTTCGAACCCTCTATATCGATATGCAAACTACTCATATCACTTTGTAACGTGTGGTGGGATGGTAGAGGTAGAAATCAGCTGAAGTGCAGCTGGCAAGGTTCTGTTGTTTACAAATATAAGATATTATTATGCGTAAAATCTAAAATGTATAATTTTGTGAAGTAAATAGTTTTTGTTTCTTATTTTTGTAAAGCTTTAATATAAATATAATATTTTTTTATTATTAAATGAGGTCGCCTGAAGTTATGGCTGCAAGATCAAGAGGTGTGCTCAATCTACGATTTAACCAGGACCAAGGTGAGGAACATCAGTGACAAAGAAATTGCATTACTCTTCATCATTCTGATTTAATATTGTATATTTTATTTTTAAAATTTATGAGAAATGTTAGAGTCGATATATATAAAAAATCTGATTTCAATAGAAGTTATCTAGTCTAGGATACATGTTGAATCTTTAGTAATACTTGAAGGTAATGAATGCAATACTATACCCTATAGTTGTAGTTACAACAATTAGTTTTAAAGTGGACTAATTTTAACGTACTAGCTTAATATTTTTTAATCTAATAATATGAGAAACTTGATTTTTGTGTTGTGTTATAATATGATTTTTATGTTATAGTTCATTTGTAGAATTATAATATCCTATCTTCATTTAAATCATCAACTAATTAGCCCCATTTAAAAACAAAATGATCATATCTCGATCATAATGATCATACCTCCTGTGTAATCATATCTCCTGTGTTGGTTTTGTATCTTCTTCTTGGGGAGACTTTATTTAATAAGCGGCCTAAACTTGTTATTCTGTTGTCTTGGAACGATTTGGAATATTACCAAACTTAAATATTATATAATAATTGTAGTACAACAAGAATTATTATACATTAACAACATGAATAAGACATTACAACAAAAAATAACTTAACAATAGCATTAAAAATAACAAACCAACCATAACCTCGACCACATGTTTTACAATACAGTAGAGTCCCGTTAATCCGACCTAATTGAGACCGAGCCCTATTCGGATTATGTGATTGTTCGGATTAGCCAGAATTACAGGAAAATACGGTTTTAAACTTGAGAATTGGTCTATTTTGTTATAGAGTTATCAACATTGTTTATTAAAACATGTTTTCTGACTGTTGCACTGTATTTCTTGACAAATAAACGTGTTTGCGAATACTAAGCACATTTACCGTATTTAGTGTGAGAGTTCTATTGTTAAGCAATGTGAGCTTACTGGATATTGTACGGGCCCACGTGTTCAATAGTTGTACGAAACTACGCGTCATCCAATAGACTCTCTTTAATGCGACATAAGACAATAACTGAATTTATGTCGTTTAACAATTAATATTGTACTCAATAATAATATCAGTACTGTACGTCCAATTTTTGTTTGATTTCACTTCTTAATACAGTAATTTAACTGATACTTAACCTGTAAGTTTCAATTTGGTACTGTATTTAACTTCATTATTTATGTACTGTACCATACACAATTTGTCTTAATAAAATACTGTATGTCTATTTAATTAAAGTTTTCTTTGTTTATGTACGAAATGATGCACCAATTTTCATTTTTTATATAATTATTTCCTATAACTGTTCATTATCGTTATAAATAATTCCTCCTGGACCTGTTCGGATTACACGTGTTCGGATTAGCGGGACTCCACTGTACTTACGGCTTGCCCCATATACATGTGAGCAACCGCTTTTGTGAAATGGAGGAAAGGAATCTTACCCGACATGCGCACCTCTTTGCGGTACAAACAATTACAAAGATAGTCTGCTAGACAGTCTGCCGGTATTCCACTCCTCAACTTCTATGACCACTTGCCAACAACTTTCAATCTCATACTCGTCGCCATTTTTGAAATCTCCAAAAGTAGATATTACTCGTTTATTGTTTACGTTGAACACTATTATAATTTATCAAGATGTTGAAGTCATAGGCCTATCTTAAGTTAAATCAATAATATCAAATTATTAATTTGATAAAATCAACCGAATAACGAGTGTAGGCTGCTTATTAAAGTCTAACCTTCTCCTTAACGAAATCCCAATGAGTTGTGCCCTCTCACTAGGCCTCTACATCAATAGTAGGAGAGTATGAAAAGGATATTTTACTGCATTCTTAATTCATTTTGTCATAATGAATTACTTTATTAAACTTTCACATACATATCCAGAACATTTGAGATTACGGAAATTTGGTATTATCCGGAGGCCACTATTTATGGAAGAGGTTTTTTTACTGGCCCATGGGTATTTTTGAAAAGTGCCTAGGATGACTAGATCGGTTTATTGAATATTGATTATTCTGTTACTAAATGTTATGGCATTGTACTGGTGCACTATTATAATAAGCGGTCAACACCACAATCAAATCACAGACATTCATAATATCGAAATTAAAGTGTTAAATAAATTACATGATTGATTTTTCAAATGACAGCATAAGTTTACTTATATGATAAAGTCTGTAAAAGTTTTAAATTAAAAATAAAAACAAAAATTCAAATTTTAATATTTTATAAATACATTTTAATATAGAAACATTGTAGTTTTGTTCATTTTAATACATTTGAATTCAATTTTTTTTATTGTTCTGTATATCAATAGGAATAAGGGGTAGAGTTTAATAAGCGGACCCGGTTTTTATATCGTATCTGTAATACTGAAATTTGAGTTTTCTGATATATTAGTGCAAAATTTTGAAAATCTGCATTTGCATAATTGCCTCTTGTATTTGACAAATAGCTTTTACTAGCTGTAACAAATCAAATTAAGATGATAATATATTTTTATTTGATTTATTATGTATAAAATGAGACTAAGTACAATAGGCTGTAGTGTATTAAGCTGCCACCACCATAATTGAACAGGGTACCAAATTATCGATTAAAAATACTTTTACTATTGAATAAAAAAACATTCTAATTATAGTTATTTACAATTAATTATTGATATGATTAATGTCAGTTCTTTGTAATGTGCTGAATGACAATATTGTTCCAAATTCATTCAAACAAAGTAACATTATGTGTATGGTATTTGTGTAATGTCTGCAAATACATTGGTGATGTACATTTGTTATTTGTGTTACAAGCTGTGAGACTTGTTTATCCATCAAAATAGTTTAAAGTAACTAAATTTTACACAGTTTTGTTTGTTACATTTTATAAATACACATAGTTTTGATAGTTTTTTTTATTTATCATTAAATTATTACTTTTTTATATATAAAAACAGATGAACTATATTGTAATTTAGGTAAATATTTACTTTAGCCACTTCACTATATTTAAAAAAATGTAAACTTAAAACAAGAAAATAAATGTGTAGGGGAGTAATACAATATATGTATAAAAGGAAGGAAAGCCTAAATAATAACTAAAACGCCCCTGGTTATCAGTGCAGACTTCGGTGGCACCTGTTACCACCCTGCACTTCTGCAAAAAAAAAATCCTTGAGGTAAAACCTAAATTTGAGCTCAGGACACTTGAGTGCTAGTTTCTCCCCTACCCAAAGTTCGTTCAATGTGATCTAATGTTAGAAAGTTTACCTAATGAGGAGCCAACCAGCCAATACTAGAATTAAAGAAATAAAATTTCAAACATGGTTAACCCTTTCTGGACGAAACACGGGTGCTGCCCGGTGTGCTGTGATTTGTTCCGCTAGCGAACGAATCACAGGCACTGCACGCCTGGCCTACTACATCTCATTTCACTGACATTGAATTGAATTGAATTGAATTGAATCATAGTTTTATTTCCAAAAAATATTTACATATGTGCAAATTTACTATTAAATTTATATTGTCTTGTTACTATACTAGTTGAATGTTTACATAACAACATTATACATAAAAATATTATACACATCAAATTTAAAGTGGCCTAGGAAATGAGCCTACATGGGCGGAAAAGCCTGTGCGTAGGCTCGAGTTGCTTCCCTGGAGATTTTGGACGAACTGAATCTGGTAATTAATTAATTATCATATTATAACATCAACACACGCATACACACACACACACACACACAATCCACATAATACGGTATTGAAATTTATCAGCGTAAATACTACAAATAGTTTAAAGGAAATATTAAAAGAGGAGAAAAGCAAAATTAAGGAGTGGTGTGTTTTAAGGATCAAAAAGTCTACCTGCAGAACAACCTAACACATTACTAGCAATTTCTTTACGAACTGTTATGAAATAAAACAAATAAATGTACAAAATAGGAAAAGTCCATCTAAAGGCATCAGTGCTGTTGAAGGGGCATCAAGAGGGGGGAGGCAGGGTCCAAAGTCAGGTCCTTCTGTAATCAGCCGTGATAATTGCCTCGGCCTCCTCCGCGCTGATAAGATATAGCCATTCATTCGAGCGTTTCTTACATGTAAGTATTGAAGGTGAGGTGAATATTTGGTTGTCTGGAAAGTATTTACAGATATTTCTATACACAAGATGGGATATATAAAGAGAATTTGTAGCAGAGAAGGATTTACTGATCTGCATTGATGCGACTCCAATATTTCGTGAATATCGTGTGTTATGAGAATGTGAGATCAGTTTGATGGGTTTTACAGCTCTGCATTTTGCTGCTACCTATTGGGAATAGTTTGAACTATTTAAAATAATATTGCAGCTGTTTTTCTCAGTACATTTACTGGTTTGTTGACGTGCAACAAAAGTTCCAGCTGAGTGAATTGTGTGCTGATGTAAACAAACTATTCAAGCCACAGTGAATCAGGTTCTTTGTACTTTTATTGTTGTTTACGTCATAATACAAGTTTTTCATTTATTTTTACAGTTTATTGGAGTAAAAATAATATTGCAAAACATATACACATATTCAATAAAACAAATATGATAGTAATCATGCTGAAATGTAAAGTATAATTTTCATTCTTGTTTTTCTGGTGAACCATAATATTACAAACACTATTGAAATATTTTACAGGGTGTTGATTTGAAAAGTTCAAACTCAAATTAAAAGACATAGCCCAAGTATCAAAATTCGTAAACGGGAGTGTATAGTACTAATTGGGGGAACAACAAAAATTATTTTCAAAATGTGGGTGTTCCCCCCATGTCACCCCGTACCCAAAGCCAACATTTTGAAATGGCAACTAATACCTTGTGACACCTCAAACTGAAGCTCATAAAAAATGCTGTATTTTGGTAAAAGAAAAATTGAAATCGGCGAAGCCGTTTGGTATCAGCAGCCAATAACGTAATTTCTTACACAATTATTAGTCTACAAACTACTGTACTACTGCTAATAACCAAATTACTCACTGAATACTGTTGTAAATCCTTTGTAAACTTTAAATCAACTGTTCAAGTTGGTAGCCACTGTTGTTTAAACAAAAAAAATAAGCTATATTCAAACTCTTGCCTAGCCTTTCTAAAAGTTTCTCTGGTTAAGCGGCTGCACTCAGCAGTGATCCTGTTTTTCAAGTCTTGGACACCAGTGGGATGTGTTTTTAAAATTTACCATTTCAAGTGACCCCACGAAAAAGTACAAGTATGTTAAGTCTATAATTCTTTTATTGTTTCAACCAAGGATGAGTTTTGATTTTTTAAGATGATATTATCATAGTGTAGCTCTCCGATTTCTGATTGATATCTTCTTTCATTCTGCTCAAATTCAGTAATTTGCTTAGTTAGATAGGAATTTTTCAGGCTCATCTCAAATAAATCTTGTTTGAGTATACTTGATTCAACCAAAAACACATTTCCCACATCCACAGCAAAAGTGAGAGATATTTAAAGGTCATCATCAGTTTGGAGGTTTTTAATCTTATTTTTTAATACTTCCACACTGTCATTTTTCGAGATTCAGTTTCTCATCTTTGGAAGAAGCAGTAGTGGTGTGCAGTTGTTGTCCACTGCTGAGGCCAGTTTTGTAGTCTTCTAAAGCACAGCAGGCTCCTTGTTCTGTAGTTTTGAATCCAAGTTCTGCTTCATTTAATGCCCTGTTAAAGGTCTTATTTCTAGAATTATCTGCAAGATAGCTCCCATCCTTACTAATTTATTCATAGTAAGGAAAGATATCGCCATCATGTGGTTTTGAAACAGTGTTATCTCTACAAAACTTAGTGACATATTTATTTGAGCCTTTTTTATTATTTTTTTCAACTTGTATATAGTTTGTTGGCCAGTGTCAGAGAACCCCTTCAATTTTCCAAACACTAAATCTCCTCCACAAAAGTTATTAGATTTGAGTAAGGCCATTTTGAGTAGTCATTTGTCTGTTCTCTGATTAAGTGAATAAATAAAATAAAGTTCAGTGTTGTATGGAGATTTGACTGACTTCTCTGGTTAAATCTTGAAATAAATAAAAATTCAGTGTTTTATGTAGATTTGGCTTTCCGATATATTTACTCTTTAGTTTTCTTCTTTATTTTCTATAGTTAAACATATATTTATAAAAAATAATTACGGGTTAAATTAAAATCACAATAAATGAGTTAAATTTTCTGGGATGTCATTAAATAAGGAAGCAAAAAATATATTGCCCTCACCAAGATTTGATCCATTTTCCTCTGGATCTGAAAACAAGTACGCTATCCTCTGAGCTATCTAGCTGTGATCTCACATATTACATAAGCTGCACCTTGCCTCAATTAGTTTCCATTGATAAAAAAAGGTTGGATAGACTAGTATTGTTCAATGGTTTTATCTTACTAGAAAATGTCTAAACTCATTGATAGTTGTTTACATAATTAATTTTATTGCAATGTCAGTTCTATTGCAAAACGAATTTGTTATAATTTTCACTAAATATAAATTATATGGAACTAGCGGGCCCGGCGCGCTTTGCTGCGCATTTCAATAATTTTTTGCAAAAGTTGCCCGCGGCTTCGCACGCAATTTCCCGTTGAAAACAGTACACTATATTCACTTATTCTTTTTCTATCACATTCTAAACATTGCTGAGATAATTGATAGTCGTTCCATCGTGAGCCTCTTGGGCGTATTATGAAGGTATGTACCATATTCCTGCCTCTATCTAGCTGTTACCCACGGCTTCGCACGCAAATCTTAAGAACCGAAGTCCTTATATTACTTAGTAAATTTTTTTTTTTACTATAATAAATTTTAGATTAAATTAGTTATATCTCCGATGCCACGATTGAGCTTGCTTTGTTGTCTCGATCGAGAGAATATGTACACACGGAGTTTTGAGAACCATACTTCTGTCAAAAAAAACAACTAAGGTTGATTTTATAACATTCTTTATATTTGTAGCCAACGTAAGATAGTAATTATGATATCTGCATTACTCTTCTGATCAAGCATGAGCATGGTTTATATTAAATAAATATTGCAGTTAAAGGTGAATTTTTACGTCAAATTTGAATTGTATTATCTGGATAGTAAAGTCTATGTTTAACAGTGATTGCAAAAACAGTTTAAACAAAATTTGTCGTTTCTCTTAAGCTTACTCTATGCTTTAAAACTATAAGTGTAATATATGTTTACAAAGAACAGCTGATTAAAAATTTGAAAAGACGTTAACATATGTTTGCTGCAATGCATTTCTTATGGGTATTTCTGTAACCAGTGGGGCGGAATCCTGAATCGGGAAAGGGATGGGCATAGCTTATAAACCTTCTCCGTGGAAAAATACATATACGTACAAATTTTCATCATGATCGGTCCAATAGTTCACGATTCCATAAAGGACAAACATACAAACATTCATTTTTATATATATAGATAGTTAATAGGTGACAGGTTAATTCTTGGTTAACAAAACTTCAAATCATTGAAATAAAATTAACCGATAATATAAAATAACAACTTATTATTTAAAACTTTACCACTGGTTCAAACTCTAATTTTAATGGAAAAAGAAAACCACAGCCCTTTAAAATGTTATGAAAGTTTAAACAAAATCAACTAGTTTACACTGAGATCACTACTATATATAATAGCTAAACAATGATAGTAACTGTAATTTAGTTAGACTATAACTTGGTGTTTTTTTTAAGTATTTAATTTTTGTACGTGTTTTATTACTTATGCACTTACTATTTGAACTTAAAACACGTTAGAACTTTGTCCACCATTTACTTTAATCTGTTTACAAACACTGGACAACTTTTTATGGAATGCTCACTGCAGATTAATTTATAGATCACATAAGCATGTATGATGCCTATTTTCATTATGTTGTTAAAAAAAACACAAAGACCACTTTTTGGTTTTTCGACCGTGTTTCATATTTTGGCACATCTGATCAAAAGAATCCACTTCTCTTTTGGTACTATTGTATACACAATCAATGTCTGGCTTTTTGGTTGTGTCGTCAATGGTTGCTGTATTATGCATGCTTGAGACCAGAACCACAAGTTTTTTGTTTTTTGATATTTCAAACAACTGTAAAATATTCTTATGAAATAAGACCATTTTTGTCGATGGTCTGCACTGGTACCTTGGGTTTATTTTTCTTAATTGTCCCTACAGTTGTCAACTTGTATTCGTTTAGAAGATACTGAACAAGTGTAATATATACTTGTATACTATAATATTATAATAATATAGTATAGTAATATATATATATATATATAATAATAATGATATTATTATAATATATATTATAATACTTGTAAACCAATTATGTATTATGTAGATTGAGTTTGCCCCTTACTCTACCTTACCAGAATTTAAGGGATGATCTCGTTTTACATGGTGAGCTGAAATCCAGATGAAATCTTTTGCTAGCCGTAACTTGCTAACAAAGTATTTCCGACCCATGTTTATGTACACTTTTTCATTATTTTTACATGAATGAGTTATCACAGTTTGTGCATATCTTCATGAATCATCCTGTAGATATATACCTTTTCAGTGTAGTATTGTGTGTTTCTTCAATGCATAACAGATCTACTGTCCCCTCTTTGGTTTTATGCCATACAAAATTGAACTTTTTATCTAGAGCATTGCTTTGTGATTCCATTTGCCATGGTCAAGGGCTCTCTACATTCATTAATTTATTCAAATTGTAGTCCCAGAGTGAATGGTTCAGTGACTCATGTTAGCGCTTGGTCACTCCGTTTTTGTTACACATACAAAATTGCACTTTTTATCTAGAGCATTGCTTTGTGATTCCATTTGCCATGGTCAAGGGCTCTCTACATTCATTAATTTATTCAAATTGTAGTCCCAGAGTGAATGGTTCAGTGACTCATGTTAGCGCTTGGTCACTCCGTTTTTGTTACATACAAAATTGCACTTTTTATCTAGAGCATTGCTTTGTGATTCCATTTGCCATGGTCAAGGGCTCTCTACATTCATTAATTTATTCAAATTGTAGTCCCAGTGTGAATGGTTCAGTGACTCATGTTAGCGCTTGGTCACTCCGTTTTTGTTACATACAAAATTGCACTTTTTATCTAGAGCATTGCTTTGTGATTCCATTTGCCATGGTCAAGGGCTCTCTACATTCATTAATTTATTCAAATTGTAGTCCCAGAGTGAATGGTTAAGTGACTCATGTTAGCGCTTGGTCACTCCGTTTTTGTTACATACAAAATCACCATAAAAAAAATCTGTGCTCCAACGTTAACTTACAAACTGATGCCGTCTGCATAGTTATTTTGTGAAGATTTTTACTAACCCCATCTAGCGGGAAAATTCCACATTACGTGTACAAATGGCAGCTCGTCCTCAGTTACGTTTTTATTTTATTCACCTTTTATACTTATGTAATATATGCTGTGTTATTGTATACTACTTCAAATTAATCTGGCCACTATCTTTAAACCTTAGCAGATGTCAGAAATATGTGAGTATGAGCAATTTAGTTGTTATAAGTGAACTTTGAATTCCAAAAACATTTGTTTAATCTACAACTCCTGGTAACTGAGATACAACCATTTCTTTTAAAACCTTTTTTGTCATATTAAACTTATTAGATCTAAAATATTTGAAAAGTAAAAGTCCTTTGAAATTGAATCCATCAGAAATTAGGTAAATTATTGTGTGTAATCGTATTTCCACTACGTTACTCTATACTTCTCAAAATATTTTACAACCAGCTACCTTAGCATTCTAAAACACTTGTTTCTGTTTTCTGCTATATAATACCTTGTAAATAAACTATAAGCATTTATTTCCCAAATTTTGAATGGCCACTCTCTTGAAATCTATGTGCCAAATTAAAAAATTGTCACACTCAGACTATTTAGTGAGTTTAGTTTATTTTTTTAGAGTATGCTAAGTTTATTTAAATCTATTATACATCACAGATTTACTGCATTCAAAAAATGGAGGGTATGTCTGAAAATGCTTATTTTCCATCTCTATGTGTATGGTTTTTATTGAAAATATTTTGTATTAAGATGTTTGTATTTTGTAGATAAAGAAGTTGTATGTAATTTTAAACAAATTGAAAACAGCAAATTTTAAAATTGGATATAAAAAAAATAAAATATAATACCTGATTTTTCTACGTAATTGCTGTGGTTGTTTGGAATTTGGATGGATGGGGAAAAAGAAAATATGGAAATTATTATGTTTGGGTTTTGTTTGAACATATGTTCAATTTGATTTTTGTTTATTTTTACACCCTGAATTAATTTATGAAATAATATTCACCTGTTATGGGACACCCTGTAAACACATGTAATATATAATAATATAGATTTTGAAATATGATGGTGATGGATTTTGTGGGCCACCATCAGTGAAAATGCAAAAACCTGAAAATTTTGTCATTAGTGTAGATTTCTAGTAAACCATAAATAATTATTATTCAAATTAATTTATCAAGTTTTTAACCCTTTGAGTGCCAAGTATTTATTGAGTGGGTATACTGAAAAGTGCCAGGTATTTTTCTAGTGGGTGTACCTAAAAGTTCTTTTGCAGGCATTTTGCAAGGTTTTAGTAAAAAATTCACAGTTCGATTATTTAATAAGCTATCAACATGATTCTTTTTTTATTTTTCTCTGAAAACTCTGTTTAATTCACATAAAATAACAAAGTTACCATAACACTAAATTTAGGAATACCAAAAATGGACTTACCTAAAAAAAGTTCAAAACTTTTTTAAATTTCATTTTTCAACCAAATTATTATGACCAAAAAATTCATATCCTTTTCTTAGTCCATATCACTAGAAAGTGTATGCAATTGTCTGTAAATCTTGAAAAATTTATATTATTATCTTCAATAATGAGTAAGTATACAACTTTTAAGAAACTATTGTCACATTGTTTCCGGTAGCTATGGCAACCAAAAATGTTTATATGTGAGTTTCATAATTTAAAGTTTGATCGAAAGTGTACTATAACAATTTATTTTGAAAAGAACGATTCTTCACAAACATTTCAATATGATATTATTTAAAAATATTAAAGGTTACAATTTTTAGTGACTTTTTCCCGAACATCCGGTAAAATCGGACGTCGTCACTTTTCGTTTAACTTTTGTCGTCCGGTAAAATCAGACGTTGGCACTCAAAGGGTTAATATATGTTCTGAATATTGTGTGTTTTAATTGTATTCCTGCTACCTAATGAAGTATTTATTTTCTTACTAGAATCAGAGATCAATTTAACAACCTGCCTTTTGAAATAAGGAAAGTGTATAGAGAAAATTATAAGTATTTGTTAGAGTTATGAAATTAAGTTACACCTATTGTTTTGTGTTACAGGTTGTTTTACTTGTTGCATGGAAACTGGATTAAGGATCTATAATGTAAATCCCATAGAAGAAAGAGCTCATTATGGTATGTTAACAGATTGTTACTTAAGTTAATATTAGTTATTTGAACAATTCTAGAGAACTGTTATAGTTGACTACTAACTAATGTGACTCACCTAAATTGTATCTCCCAACTGTCCCAATAAAGTCTGCTATGAAGTTATATGCATTCCTCTACGTGATGTTGTGCCATAACTCTGCTATATTCCATTTCAAATTCCAATTATTTTCTATGGGATTCTCAGGTTTGGTGACCATGTCGGCCAAGGCAGAAGTGCATAGTCCTTGTCGTTGAACCAGTGTGCATTGTGTAGGAACATTGGTTCTTCAAATATTTGAACCTATCTCTTACTATTAAATGTTATGTTTCATTTTACCAAAATATGAAAACAAACTGATGTGTGGTGTGAATACAGTTAACTGTTTTACAAATGACGGCTTGGGACAGTGCAACTTGACATATGAGAAATCAATGTAAGCATGCAATGTGAAGAAATATAACTTAATAGCAAACTGTTAGATCAATTTTATATTGCTTAAGTAAATATAAGTTTTTCTGTCTCGGTACTGTGTTGCATTACCGGAGTATTGGAGTAGAGAGATTATGCTCCGGAGCAATATCACATCAGTAGAGGCAGACATGCCTACAGTCAGGTTCATCTTATTAGTTAAGTTGACCACGACCAGACTTCCCCTCCCCCACCCCTCACTCCTCTAGACACTTACCATCAGCAATCCTCTCCCACACAAGCTACACAACACACTTGATCACTCATTAGGGCTCAGTACAACTGACAAGGTCACATGCCCTATATTTCATTGTTCCTGCTGCTCTTCAAACTCATTTCTACCATTAACCTATTTCACACTTTTCTTCATCTTAATTCAATTATCTGTTTTTATTAGTATATTTACCACCCGGCGGGGATTTTATTAACGTATATACATTTTCATCGGGACAAGGCAAACACTAGATACACTATGACACTGGAGATATCATAGATTGGAAGTAGACGCTTTTTGATTGAAGTAGGATTCTGAGACCTACATATGTATATACCGTACTTTCTTAATTTGGCAACAAGGCAGGCTCAATTGTAACTAGATAAGACTAAAATTGAATTTAAATGGTTGGAAGTAGATGCTTTTTGATCGAAGTACCACTGATCAAACACTATATATTTATTTAGAGGTTAATGTACACTGATGATGGTTAAAAACCGAAACACTTGTATGTAATAAAAAGTTTTATTTTAAAGGGTTTTAGTTACTTTCATTACATTAATATATATATATATATAGATAACACTATAAGTGGAGTTAATAACATAACAAATATGACTAACAACCAATCCATCGTCCACAAATACAAATACCTCTCACTTAAGTTGGCAAAGGTAAGAGAAGATATACAGTTTAATAAGATATTCCTGAGTGAAAATATTATTCCAAATTATGTTCAATTAAAAACTAAATCTACATCAAGAGCTGTGCTAAAAGCATTAAAAAGAGGAAAATAATATGGATAAAAGAAGAAATTAACAGTTTATATGCAAAAATGAATGTAATAGTAAGATCAATTGAAGATATTAGAACAGAAATCAAATTAACATTTCACCAAGAGAGCATTGAAGAAATTGATATTAATACACAGCAATGGATCAACCCTATCATTTTAAAGAAAAAACAGGTTCATCTTAATAAGTTTAATAAATTGATTAACTCACAGGAAGACAATAATTCAAAAAACTATACATTTGATGATAATGAAGATTTCTACCAAGAATAATAAACTTATCATCTATCCAATTTAATGCTGAGGAGTTGGCCCTATTGGACAAATCACTCAAATATAATATAAATCTTGACCATAAAATTCAAACAATCGAAGATGATCTAATCAATTTAGAAACAGCCATAAAGAAAAACACACAGAACTCCAAGAACCTTTCCGATACAATCTTGTCCATGAACTAAACAAAAGTAATTTTAAAGTACAAAATCATAATCAATAAAAACGTCAAACAATGATAATATGAAGTTAGTAACATCCATATCAAGAAAACTAAAAGAAAATAATTGTATAATATCAAAGGGAATACTGTAGTAGTTATCGGACAGTCAAACATATCAAGAAAAAGTTTGAAACATTCATTGACAGCAACAAAAAATCTTAAAATTTAAAAAGGACCCCAACTCAAGAATACACAAAAATTTATAAATGCCACAATAACTAAATGCAAAATTTTATCAAAAGCAGAACAATACCAACTCAAAAATGACAAATCCAAAGCTCCTACTCTAAAAGGTCAACCAAAGACACATAAACCAGATATTCCAATTAGACCAGTAGTAAACTTTCGTAACTCTCCTACTTACAAGGTATGTAAATTTTTAAATAAACAAAATAAAACCCAAATACATTTTGAAAATAATTACAGTATATCAAATTCAAGTAATTCTGGCAAATCAAATTCGAGATATTCAAAATTCCATTAAACTCTTTCTTCATTTCTTTTTGATGTTAACAACATGTACTCAAACATTCCAAAACAAGAAACAATTCAAATCCTAAAAGATAATCTAATAAAATACAGTAAACTAGATATGAATGAAATTGATGATATCTTATCATTGACAAAAGCAACTGTTAATCAAAAATTATTTTCAATACAATAAGGACTTTTACAAACAAGAAGATGGGTTGGCAATGGGATCTCCTCTTTCAGGCCTTCTTTCAAATATATATATGCAACATTTAGAAAAGAACAAAATAATGAGTGACACTAATCCATTTAAAGACAAAATCATTTATTGGTTAGATATGTGGATGATATATTATGTCTTTTCAATGGAGATGAAAACCAGGCAGAACACTTTTTTAACATTTCTCAATTCTATATCACCAACAATTAAGTTTTCTAAAGAAATCCAAAAAGTCAAAATTAACTTTCTTGATATAAGTATTTCTAATCTTAATGGAAATCACTCATTTGAAATTTATAGAAAAACAACCCAAACAGATCTTCTAATACATCATCCTCTAATCATCCTTGGAAATACAAATTAGCAGCATTTTTCACTCAATGGTAAACAGAATGTTTAAATATACCAATGAGTTGATGAGAATAAAAATTAAGAAATTAAAATAATAAAATACCTACCTGTCAAAAATGGATATCAACCCCAAATTGTAGACAAAATGATTAAGAAGAGAAAATAAGAAAAAATTAAATCAATAAAACCAACAAAATACTACCTAATCATAATACTACAGAAATTCAGAAATATATTTGTGTACCATTCAATACTAAATTAAACAAAGCTGTTAGAAAAACCTTTCAAAATTCAAAATTCTCCATCAGTCACCAAACAAGAAATAATACATTTAAACTTATTGAAAACAAAGTGAACCAAAATGATGACAAACAGGGAATTATACAAACAATCTGGAGTATACAAAATTAACTGTAGCGACTGTGAAAGCTATTATATTGGGCAAACTGGAAGAAATTTTAATTAAAGGTTTAAAGAACACATACAAGCTTTTAAAAAACAAATATATGTCTACAATAAAATCAAATTTTGCTGAACACTTATTGGAGACTGACCATAACTACACAAATATTTGAAAAGAACATGGAAATTTTAGATATCGAAAGAAAAGGAGAGAAATTAAACACAAAAGAAGAATTACATATTTACCTAAATTTATAATAAAGATCCTCATAACATTTTAAATAGTAATCTGAAAAATAAGACAAATCCAATTTTTGAAAAAATTAAAATATTAAATACAGATTACTAATAAGGAAATTACAACTGTGTCATTTAAAATTTAACATATGTTTAAAAAGATCCACATGTGTATATCTAATTGTTTATTATTTATTTAGAGGTTAATGTACACTGATGATGGTTTAAAAACCGAAACACGTGTAATGTAATAAAAAGTTTTATTTTAAAGGGTTTTAGTTACTTTCATTACATTAATATATATAATCTATATAGATAACACTATAAGTGGAGTTAATAACATAACAAATATGACTAACAACCAATCCATCGTCCACAAATACAAATACCTCTCACACTTAAGTTGGCAAAGGTAAGAGAAGATATACAGTTTAATAAGATATTCCTGAGTGAAAATATTATTCCAAATTATGTTCAATTAAAAACTAAATCTACATCAAGAGCTGTGCTAAAAAGCATTAAAAAGAGGGAAAATAATATGGATAAAAGAAGAAATTAACAGTTTATATTGCAAAAATGAATGTAATAGTAAGATCAATTGAAGATATTAGAACAGAAATCAAATTAACATTTCACCAAGAGAGCATTGAAGAAATTGATATTAATACAACAGCAATGGATCAACCCTATCATTTTAAAGAAAAAACAGGTTCATCTTAATAAGTTTAATAAATTGATTAACTCACAGGAAGACAATAATTCAAAAAACTATACATTTGATGATAATGAAGATTTCTACCCAAGAATAATAAACTTATCATCTATCCAATTTAATGCTGAGGAGTTGGCCCTATTGGACAAATCACTCAAATATAATATAAATCTTGACCATAAAATTCAAACAATCGAAGATGATCTAATCAATTTAGAAACAGCCATAAAGAAAACACACAGAACTCCAAGAACCTTTCCGATACAATCTTGTCCATGAACTAAACAAAAGTAATTTAAAAGTACAAAATCATAATCAATAAAAACGTCAAACAATGATAATATGAAGTTAGTAACATCCATATCAAGAAAACTAAAAGAAAATAATTGTATAATATCAAAGGCTGACAAAGGGAATACTGTAGTAGTTATCGACAGTCAAACATATCAAGAAAAAGTTGAAACATTCATTGACAGCAACAAAATTTAAAATTTAAAAAAGGACCCAACTCAAGAATACACAAAAATTATAAATGCCACAATAACTAAATGCAAAATTTTATCAAAAGCAGAACAATACCAACTCAAAATGACAAATCCAAAAGCTCCTACTCTAAAAGGTCAACCAAAGACACATAAACCAGATATTCCAATTAGACCAGTAGTAAACTTTCGTAACTCTCCTACTTACAAGGTATGTAAATTTTTAAATAACAAAATAAAAACCCAAATACATTTTGAAAATAATTACAGTATATCAAATTCAAGTAATCTGGCAAATCAAATTCGAGATATTCAAATTCCATTAAACTCTTTCTTCATTTCTTTTGATGTTAACAACATGTACTCAAACATTCCAAAACAAGAAACAATTCAAATCCTAAAAGATAATCTAATAAAATACAGTAAACTAGATATGAATGAAATTGATGATATCTTATCATTGACAAAAGCAACTGTTAATCAAAATTATTTTCAATACAATAAGGACTTTTACAAACAAGAAGATGGGTTGGCAATGGGATCTCCTCTTTCAGGCCTTCTTTCAAATATATATATGCAACATTTAGAAAAGAACAAAATAATGAGTGACACTAATCCATTTAAAGACAAAATCATTTATTGGTTAGATATGTGGATGATATATTATGTCTTTTCAATGGAGATGAAAACCAGGCAGAACACTTTTTAACATTTCTCAATTCTATATCACCAACAATTAAGTTTTCTAAAGAAATCCAAAAAGTCAAAATTAACTTTCTTGATATAAGTATTTCTAATCTTAATGGAAATCACTCATTTGAAATTTATAGAAAAACAACCCAAACAGATCTTCTAATACCATCATCCTCTAATCATCCTTGGAAATACAAATTAGCAGCATTTCACTCAATGGTAAACAGAATGTTAAATATACCAATGAGTGATGAGAATAAAAATTAAGAAATTAAAATAATAAAATACCTACCTGTCAAAAATGGATATCAACCCCAAATTGTAGACAAAATGATTAAGAAGAAAATAAGAAAAATTAATAAAACCAACAAAATACTACCTAATCATAATACTACAGAAATTCAGAAATATATATGTGTACCATTCAATACTAAATTAAACAAAGCTGTTAGAAAAACCTTTCAAAATTCAAAATTCTCCATCAGTCACCAAACAAGAAATAATACATTTAAACTTATTGAAAACAAAGTGAACCAAAATGATGACAAACAGGAATTATACAAACAATCTGGAGTATACAAAATTAACTGTAGCGACTGTGAAAGCTATTATATTGGGCAAACTGGAAGAAATTTTAATAAAAGGTTTAAAGAACACATACAAGCTTTAAAAACAAATAATATGTCTACAATAAAATCAAATTTTGCTGAACACTTATTGGAGACTGACCATAACTACACAAATATTGAAAAGAACATGGAAATTTTAGATATCGAAAGAAAAGGAGAGAAATTAAACACAAAAGAAGAATTACATATTTACCTAAATTATAATAAAGATCCTCATAACATTTTAAATAGTAATCTGAAAAATAAGACAAATCCAATTTTTGAAAAAATTAAAATATTAAATACAGATTACTAATAAGGAAATTACAACTGTGTCATTTAAATTTAACATATGTTTAAAAGATCCACATGTGTATATCTAATTGTTTATTATTTATTTAGAGGTTAATGTACACTGATGATGGTTAAAAACCGAAACACGTGTATGTAATAAAAAGTTTTATTTTAAAGGGTTTTAGTTACTTTCATTACATTAAATATATTTAATATTTTATACTGAAACCTCAAATTTTTATATGGGAATTCTTCCATTCCATTTCAGACTTAAAACATAATCAAATGTTTCCTCACTTCATGACAGCTTTAACCTTTTACTGCTCGTTGTTAGTATTTTTTTTAATTGTTTAAAAATTAAAAATTATTTTAAAAAGAGTAATTTTTAAAATTATAGCTCATATGCTCATGACTACTGTGCAAAAAACCTACTATTCAATGGGTTAAAGTAGAGCCAAAAGTTGAATCAGTTAAGTAGTTTTTGCATAATGGAAAGATGAACATTCATGTATCCAAACTATACTTCATAATATTAAAAGTTTGATATGTAACTAAGCAATTCTAAATTTATAATGTTCCAACAGTCATTTGTAATAATTTTTTATTACCCTCCTGATGTTAGTAAATATAAATTAAATTTTATAGCTTATATTATTTGCAGAACAAGCTTTATTATGCCATTAGCATGATAAGTGTTAACCGCTGGAAATAGTGTAACATAATCGTGCTGTAACGAGAAAATCTCTCCATGAAACTCGATTATATAAATTGTATATACATTAGTCTGTTAGGTATCAGCACTTAACAGGCTGTAAACTCTTTCTCATTTTCCCCATCATATATTCAATGTTTCTATTGGTATAACTGTCTGCTGTATTACATTTTGAATCGCAGCCAGCTGGTATACTTTGTTGTTGTTTTGACAATCACCATAATGTGATACAGCTGTAGTCAGTGTAGTGGAAAATGGCATGTTTTAATAGCATGAAAGCTTTTAAATATTGTTAATCTTGAACGTTATATTCTATAGAACTATACAGGGTGAGTGGCTCTTTGTGTGACAAAATTTTTTGGGTTATAATGCAATGTAAATGTGATACAATGGTGGTTATAAAAAAGTCTAACTCCAAACATTTGGTCTGAAATGAATTATTTTCAGTTTTTCTAAAAAACCCGTGTTTTTGTACGTAAATCTGATATTTCTCAGCAACTTATAGACGTATGTGAGCAAACTACACAATTTTTAGATTCTCCGATAAATTTTCGATTTGAAAAAGTTATCGGTTCAAACGGTAAGAAAAGAAAATTTAGCTTCAGGTCGATTTAAATGCCCAAACTGCTAAGTTTCAGAAAAACTGAAATATCATTGAACCCCATATTTTTACCACACCCTGTACACAAGAATGTGTCAAGTGATATTAAAAACTTTGCCATTTAATAGGCTTTTAAAATGGTATGCCATATGACCATAGTTAAGTATTCGGTTACCTACTGTTTATTGGTTTGAATATTAAAAAAACACGCAAGCTACAAAAATATTTAAACAATTTAATAACATCTGTACTTAATTTTTATGTTTTATAAAACTGCCTCATAAAACAAGGAATTGAATATTTAAAAAAAAGTAAAGCAGTTTAAACATTAAAACATTAAAAGTCACATCATTGCAGTTCATTCTCAAAATGGCGACCTTCTTTTCTCACACAAGCTCTTGCTCGCTTTCTCATTGCTCCTGCGGTCATTTCAAAAGACAGTTATTCTCGAAGCCTTTGAGCAGCCAGACCCATTCTCCCTCGTAATTTTTTTCTGAGTTTACTGGGGTGGAATAAACTTCCTGCTTAAAAACCCCCACACAAAAAAGTCAAGAGGTGTAAGATCGGGAGATCGGGCAGGCCATGCGACAGTTCCCCCCCCCAAATCCAATCCACTCGGGATAGTTTTCAGTCAGCCGTTGACGTACTGTTGCATTAAAAATGTGGAGGGGCTCCATCCTGCTGGAATATAAGCTCGTCTCTTTCAACATTGTTCAAATTGTTCTAGAAGGTTAGGTAGGTCATGTTGCCAAAAAATCTAAGTAGGTTGTTCCATTTACAGTTTCATCAAATATGTGAGGGCCAATCAGTTTGGTCGCCTAAGACTCCAAACCAAACATTAATACTAAAACGCGTTTGAAAGGATTATTCCTTTATCCGGTGTGGGTTTTGTTGATCCCAGTGGTGCATATTATGACATTTGACAATTCCTGCTCTTGTAAACAATGACTCATCAGTCCAAACGATTTTTCGATGAAAATGACGATGCTCTATGTCTCTGTTTAGCAACCAACGACAGATTTGTACTCTAGGAGCATAATCAGTTGCTATCAGACCTTGAACAGGCGTAAAATGGTATGGATGGAACTTATTTCTTATGCAACATTTCCAAAAACCTACGTCTCTAGCAAGTTATCTACTACTAACTTATGGATCATTCCGTACTGAATTTAGAACTACTTCATCTAATCCTACATCATGAAACTATGTGTCCTACTTCGTTAGGTCTTTTGTGAAACTGTACCTCCCTCCACAAGACGTTGGAGTCTTGAGAACACAGAATGACTGGGAAGTCGGCGATCAGGGTAGCGAGCTTGATACTCTCTTTGGGCAGCACGCGCATTTCCATCACAAAACCCGTAAATAAAGTGGATATCAGCGTATTCTCGAGTAGTGAACTCCATGGCAGCCTACACTTGATTAAATTGAGTAGAAAAAAATAGTTTATTGGAGGGTAGAAGTAATTTTATGTGGACACTGGTCTTACAAACCATTTTACGCCTGTTCAAGGTCTGAAAGCAATTGATTATGCTCCTAGACTACAAATCTGTCGTTGGTTGTAGCTTGCGTGTTTTTTAATATTCAAACCAATAACAGTAGGTAACCGAATACTTAACTATGGTCATATGGCATACCATTTTAAAGCCTATTAAATGGCAAAGTTTTTAATATTCATTTGACACATTCTTGTGTACAGGATTTGATAAAAATATGGGGTTCAATGATATTTCAGTTTTTCTGAAACTTAGCAGCTTGGGCATTTAAATCGACCTGAAGCTAAATTTTCTTTTCTTACGATTGAACCGATAACTTTTTCAATCGAAAATTTTAACGGAGAATCTAAAAATTGTGTAGTTTTGCTCACATATGTCTATACGTTGTTGAGAAATATCAGATTTACGTACAAAAACACGGATTTATTAGAAAAACTGAAAATAATTCATTTCAGACCTAATTTTTGGAGTTAGACTTTTTTATAACCACCATTGTATCACATTTACATTGCATTATAACACAAACAATTTTGTCACACCAAGAGCCACTCACCCTGTATATTGCAATGTGCTTATATAACCATGGAAAATAAGAATTTCTAGGTGATAAAACACCATAAAAATTTGCATGCCAATGGACTACATTTTTGTCTCATAAAATCATCATTGCTCATACTAATTATCCAACAAACTTATATCTGCGTATTAAACTGTTCTAAGTTTATGACCTGCTTTGTTGACAGACCTGGATCTGATGGGCAGCCTGTCACAGTGTGAGATGTTGTACAGAACAAATTACTTCGCAGTTGTCTCAGGAGGAAATCGTCCAAAATTTGCCAATAATACTGTACTTATATACAATGACCAAGAAAAGAAATTTGTTTATGAATTAACATTTACTTCCCCGGTAA
The DNA here is from genome assembly GCF_021130785.1 of Homalodisca vitripennis. Taxonomy (NCBI): domain Eukaryota; kingdom Metazoa; phylum Arthropoda; class Insecta; order Hemiptera; family Cicadellidae; genus Homalodisca; species Homalodisca vitripennis. Next base: position 120,479,817 of record NC_060209.1, read on the forward strand.
AAGCTGTGAGATTAAGAAAAGACAAGTAAGTGCATATTTTATTCCCTTTATTTTACTTATTAATAACTTTAAAGCAATAACAGGATTGTTTCAAAACTATTTCATTATGTGTATACACAGTGTACATTCCTTTTTCACTATAGCAGTTCCATTACATTAGAATTCAAAATAGTTTATTCCATAATTCAAAATAGTTTATTTCATTAGTTTATTTTAACATAATACTGACTATGGTATCTTGAAATAAAATAAATAAATTGATGCAGAAAGGGAAGAGTGAGAAAATAGTATGAAGACTAAATTTTTAAAATAAATCCCTGGTGGGGACAAGGACATATTCTCTTATGCTGTGAAAGGGTTGTATTGTTAACATGGCAACAGGAAGAATCACATGGAGGTTGCTGAATATATTTTATTCTTAAAAAACAACAATGTTTAATACTGATTCTGCTTTTCTAGCAAATAAAATGTTTCTTTATACTTATGAAGACCACTAACAGTGTTAAATAGTTCAAATCACTGCTAAATAGAAACATATACCTCTGAAAATACTGTAATTTTTAACAATATATGCCATTGTGACGTGTATTTACTTTAACCAGCCAAAATGTCACTTAGATAGTCAGATACTGTATAGTATAACCTTATGGGGAGACCTACAGCAGTGTCACATACAATTCAGATCACTGCTAGTTTGTGACATACTCCGCTGAGTGTCCAGTAAGAATGAATAGGTTCACAATTTCATCATATGCAGCGACAAGAAAGATTATTATTAACACATTCACTCTTTCAACAGGTTACACAAAGTATCTGTACTGCTTTGTTCAAAAATATACTATAGAACACTATACTGTGTGACTTGGGAATAAAATTGTTAACAGCGCAATGCGGCCACTTGAAGAGAGGGGTGAGAGGCTGTCATACCCAAGGGGGCCTGGTTCATTATTTTTTTAAATTAGTTAAAGAAGTTTTAGAATTAAAATCAGGAAAAAGTTTATAAAATTAGATAGCTACTATAACCGGCAAAATTTTATTATTACGTTACAAGTATTGATCTACTACTGCAAAAATCATAAATTATATTTTCAGTACGGTTTTACATTCACAAACCACCAAGACACCATCATTATTAGTGGCTGTCAGCGAGTTATTGTAGTATTTGTACGTCGTCCTGGGCAAACACTGCTAGTCAGACTGGCCAGGGCCAACACAAACACTAGGCGTTCATGTCACACGGCATGCATGGGTGCTTGTGGTACGGAGTACTGGTGACATTGGATGAGCAAGTAGCAAATTGACAACATCAACCGTAGATCCAACTTGCAGTTACACACAGTGAAGATATTAAGCAATTCATACAGATTGTATTTTTCACCTTTTATGAAGTTCCAATTGTTGTGTTTGATATAAATGATGTTATGTTTATGTTTGATGTTCCATATTATCTTTAATTCACTGTGTAATAGTGTGTGACGTGAAGGTCGTAGATCATTCATTTTGTCAGTACTCAACACGTTTTTATCTTTAAAATGTGTTTTTCTAGAAAAACTTCATAATCCAAAAAATAAACAATTTTGTATTTAATATTCCAATTAAAGTTTAGACATGAAAAGTTATTTAGATATATTGTGTTCAAAAGCCCCACAAAATGGTTGGTTATCTCATCAACCTAGATGATAAAATGCATGTGTTTAACTAACTCACTGTCCTACTTTCACAAGTCTAATTGTCATTAACTGGCAAAATCATAGCACAAAAGTGAACATCTATGCAGTCAGGACTTGTTCTTTCTTTCACAATACAATTAATATAAACTATGCTTAAAATTCCTTTTGCCATTCACTGTCTACAATTGTTGTTTGCCATATATTTTTGCCATATAGTTTATATTGGACAAAGAGACTGAAATAAACAAAATAAATTGTGAATACTGTAGGATGATATGCTAAATTAAGACTAAAAGAAATTATAAAGCCTTAAAAATAATACAATGATGCTAAATGGCATATTTGAATCATCACTATTACCAATGGGTGTGGTTTTAAAAAATTTGATTGTCACAGCAAAACATTTTTGTAACTTTCACGTGTGGTACAAGCTGCAGGTGTTAAGCAAAAGTTTAATAATAATAATCTAATTAGTTTTAACTTATATATTGAAACTTATTGTCATGTGATTATTCAGAGTTCAGGACACCCATTCATTATTTTTCTGTTCAAAACTGTACAACAATCACCTGTTTATAAACTACCTAAGATATTTAGTAGAAAATGTCTTATACTTCATTGTTACAAAATAATTCTTTGATGACAAAAAAAACTAAAAACTTTTCTTACAAAAATTTTTTTACAATCCAACAAAAGAAATCCACTTGTAATTTTATGAAATAATTTATGAGAGAATAGTTTTGAACTAGTCATTGTGTACAACTGTTGAAAGGTGATCTCGAACTCTCTCAAATTTTGTAAATAATTTTTAATAAAAATGTTTGATTGCACACTACTTGAAGACACACTTTGATTTATTTTTAAAGTACTCAAATCGACTTGAAAAAATTGTTTGCAGTTGAATCTAATTTCAACTCCTTAACAATACAATATAATAATATTTTCTTAGAATTGTTAGGATGTATTATTCTTCAGCAATCCTTATAAATGGAATAATCCTCATCAGACATCATTAGGAAAACTGTTGTAAACATATTAAAGACAGGATATTATTAGGTCTAATGTAATAATACAAGATAGTAGAATATGTTATCGATTTAATGTGTAAAGAATTGTTGCGTGTTTTAATATTTAACTGTTGTTTTAAAGCTTATGTTATCCTTATATGATGATTATGTACGTGTGTGAGAAGCCAAAGCTTATTTATCTAGTTTAATCATACTGTGATGTTCTGTGGATTTTTTGACTATAAATAATGTGTTATTTCTACTTTCACTGTCAATTTTTTTTCTTCTTTGCAACATCAATTACTGTGTGTAAACTACCAATATTAATTCATAACCTAATAACATTGTGTCATAACGAAGTCTTACTCGGCTAAACTAAAAATGTATCTTCAGTTTGGCAATTCGAGATAACATTCACACAGGAATCTACCTTTCTTCTGACTGAACCAGAGGGGATATTTTATGTTTATGTTATATAATCTCTCAACAAAAATCATTGCTGTTTAAATATTCTTAAGACTGTTTAAAAAAATAAAATGTATCCTTCAACAATCACCTGGTAAATATATTTACTATTTTAGATTGATCAGATCTAATTTAAGTTAAATATTGCAGGGTTATAGTGGCAACATCCAATGAAATAAATGTCTTCTCATTTCCATCACCAATACAACGTCTTTTTACGTTGGAGACACGCAAGAACGAGCTAGGACTGGTTGAGGTCAGTCCGGTTATGACAGCCGAGCGACAAATATTAGCATTCCCTGGTCACAAGCAGGGAAGTGTACAGCTCTTGGTGAGTGTTGGCTGGTCAGGGATTACATGGTGATTGTGTGCAGAATTCTTGGTTGATCTTAGTAGTTTATTCTAAATACAACAACTATCTGCTAAATGTTTAAATTGTGAAAATGTGTATTATTTACATTTAATACTTACTATACTCCTTACTAATCATTATATTTATGTTAACACCCAAGTCAGTAGTTATTTTATTCCTATACTGAATTAATAGCATCAACTTAATGCTATCTCCACCATTGACAGGTAAGACACAAAAAGTTAACCCTTTGAACATCATAAGCGAGTTATTCTGCAAACTATATTTTAAAATATTAGAGGCTATAATAGTAGGGGAAAGTCACTTTTTCTGGCTACTGATGTCTACCAATGTGCAAACCAAACATTTGGGAGTATCAATCAATACAGCTATTCCTTTGTTTGTTCTGTGTTGGCTTGCTTTTTGAAACATCCATAGCGAGAATACTGTCATTAATTAAAGCTTGTTTTAAACTCAAGCTTTCTTGTGCCCACTCAATGGGTGTTTCCTTTTTTTAACTTTTTGAATAGTTTTATTAGTTTGTACTAAATTAAGTTTTTCTAAACTTTATAAATATTGACATACTTGGTGAAAATATTGGCAATAAATAGCATTGCTAATTCAGATGGTGTGGACTTTGACGACTCCGTTCTTGGGGTTATGAATGGTATCATTACTTGTACTGGTAAATGTACTTTGAGAGGCAGTCCATTGCCACAATTTTTAGTTTTTTTTACTGTATTAGGGTTTTTTACACCTGAAAAAGATGATATCCTTGAAATGTAGTATTATATTTTCTGCAATATATATCAATGGCAAATGTTGAATCATACTCTTCATTCAGATCATACATCTTTAATAACAAATTTTAAACAGAGTATATATCATTTTGGTATAAAATTCTGGAACTGCCAATATAATGTGTAATATATTTTTTATTGTTCCTACTCAGTTATATACAGAATACAAAAATCTTTATTCGTATACATGGAGTACAGAATTGTGTCAATATAATTTAGTTGTACAATCAGGTATTTAAAAATTCTTCTAGGGTGTAATATGGTTTCTGCAGCAGCCAGGCCTTAAGTGCTGTCTTGAAGTACTTCTCATCTCTGCGTCTCTTGAGATCCTCTGGAAGTTGATTGAAAAGTTTTCTCCCCATGTATGTAGGTTTCTTTTCAAATAGGGTCAGGTGGTGTGTGGGGAGGGCATAGTCATAGGCGTTTCTGGTGTCATAGCTGTGTGTGTCACCTAGCTGGTCAGGTTTCTGAGCTATTGTGAAGCAGATGGTCTCGCAGATGTAGAGTGAGACAGCTGTCAAGATCGCTAGTTCTCCAAATGCCTGACGGCATGAGTCTTGAGGAGTCAGTCCCACAAGAATTCGAATTGCTTTCTTCTGTAGAACCAGAACCCGCTCCCTGTTTCTTACTGAGGAGTTGCCCCACACGAGTAGTCCGTACCTCAGATGAGATTCAAAAAGAGAGAAGTATGCTGTCCTGGTAGTATCATTGTTTTTTATTTAATTTCTTATGTGATTAAAAAAACCGATTTTACAAGTAAATTACATTATATATAATTCTATTTATTAACTAAACAAATTTCTCTGATTGAAACTTCACACAAACAACTCAAAATCCATTTTTGTGAATCTTTAGCAAAGTCAAGACATTTTCTTCTTCTTCTATGGGGCGGCCTACTGCCATGCACTTAAGCCTCAAGGGCCTTTTGCGTACCCCGGAAGCACACCATGAGGCCTACCAATCTATGATTTCAGCAGTTCCACAATCGCCAAAAACAACCTATCAGGTCCTCCTGAGGAAATTCACCACCCTTGTCCAAGCTACCAAAGATGGCATACCGCTTCCTTGCTATTGTAGGAAAATCAGAGAGCAAGTGTTCGGCAGTTTCATCCTGATCATCATACATTCTACAGAGTTTACATGCTGTAATGATGGATGAAGAATTAATTGAAGCATTAAGTTTCTGGATATTGTCTAGAGCAAGGGATAACCTGTGATAAACAAATCAATAACATATGTTTGAGGGTTGCTTCAGAAATATAAGTCTTGTGTAATCGTACTGAACATTTTTCTGTGAATATATTATGAATTGCATATTACGGCCTTATGCGCCCTTTGAATCAAACTTCAGTACTGTTTTGTCAAAGTTAGATTAGGCGGGCTCTTTCTGCTTCAGAATAAATAATTTAACTAGGGTTAGTAAGATCATAATATTTTCCTTAGTAAAGAAATGATTTATTAATAATTTATTAATTGTTCATTGTGTAAAATATTATAAAACATAATTTTATACAAATCTTTAATGAAAAAAATTTGAACCTATTTTTAGTGCTGTAAGTTTTTAAATTATTAAACAAATTGATTAGTAAACAAGAAAAACCATTTACTTACACTTAAAAAAAGGTTCCTTCATGACACTTAAAAAAGGATTTTTTTACTATTTTAGGATCTAGCAGCTACGGAGGCAGGCATGTCCAGTGCTCCAGTGACCATAAATGCCCACCAGGGGGAACTGGCTTGTCTAGCTCTCAATCACCAAGGTACGATGGTGGCCACTGCCTCTGACAAGGGCACACTCATACGTGTGTGGGACACAACACGCAGGATACTACTTGTCGAACTGAGGCGTGGCTCCGACCCAGCTACACTATACTGGTATGTAACATCCTTAATTAAATTCTGTATTTCCAATATATATACTATATTAATTGTAAATTTCCTCTGGTTGTAAATATCCTTGTTCTCCTAGAAATAGTCGTGTTTTAATTAAACAAAGAAGGAGAGTGTCACACTAGGTGTCGTAACGGCTTCATCTGTAGGCTTAATTCATTCTCAGTGTGTTCAGCCAAATCCCATAAAAATACTTGCAACATTATCCAACTCTATCTTTTGTATACAGAAATACAGTTTCAATTGAAACAGATTATAGTTCAGTACACTCTCAAGTTATATTGGAGACGGTTAACCTTCAGTAACATGAATCAAATCCGATGGAATGACATGGACCGTCATTGAACTCAATTTTATTTATGCAAAAATGAAATGTAATGCATAGCTCTGTTTAATTTTTTAGATATCCTGTGAACTAAAAAATTTTGCTATCATACAGCTCACCTGAATTCCATGGAGAATTATGAACAATCATCAAACTTATCTTGTCCATGTAGAAATAGAGTTCTTTGCAAAATTACTAGAGTCTATAGTTAAATTTATATTTGAGATTTCCTCTGAAAGACAGAGACAAACAGAAAAATAATCAGAAGAGGAATTTTAACAGCTCTGTGAGTGATGGCAAAATATGAAAAATTACAATTCTACGAGCTCAATTTGTTCTTGTGATAGGCTCCGGATAGTTAGGCTTAGCTAAAGTAATAGTCTGTGTTGCTTACCCAAACTCTATTGAGGGACATGCAAAATCATCAGACACAATGTATATATAGAAATAAAGCATTTTGGAAAATGTCAAGTCTATAGCTCAATGTGTCGGGCTATTGTGTAAACAAATGGAGAGTTATTTTGCCAGCCTCCTGAGGGATATGCTTCACTAACGCTCAGCCTACTTTTATCACTATTTTGAATTATATTTTTATTGAGTAATCGGATAGGATAATATTTACAATAGAATTTTTTAGATTGAAATAATTTTAGATGATAAACTACTAACTACTACTTCATTTAATCATTACCTCATTTACAATGCTGTAACCCATTTAAACCATTGTAATAGTGTAATAATCAAGATAGAAACAGATACCCCCTACCCACCCCTATTTCTCACCTCAGAATATGTGGTTAAGGAAATTAAACATTGTTAACCCTTTTAACCCCGGCCATTAAATCAAGTGATGTGCCAGAAATCCCAAGCCATTTTCAGACAAAATGTAAGGGTTTTGTAAAAAATTCATAACTCAGTTATTTTTTAAGATATTTAGGTAATTCTTTTTTTGTTTTACTTCTTTATACATGTAGCTTACAGAAATATACAAATAAAATTATTATTTTGAAAGTAAATTTTTTTAAATGCATATACATATATAAAAAATAAATAAAAATGAAAAAAATTCAAGTTTGATCATGGAAACCATATAGATAAAAAAATATTTGACACAAAAATACCCATTTAATTTATGATATATTTAATCCTTAATAAAAGGAAACAAAAATTATAGGCCTACCTTATTTACAAATTGAGTAACATCAATTTTTGTAAAGCCGTGTAAATTTTTCTTTTTGCCATTTCTGGGCAAGGCAATGTAACAAGACCTTTGAAATTCACAGTACTTAAAATAAACATAAAACCAAAGTTATTTCTGACAAAATAACTAAAACTGTTCATAATCTAAATTTTAAAAAAGTTTTAAAACAATATTTACATCACTACAAAATGTAAATTTTTAAGATATCCATCACTCAAATCGTCGTCACTAATCACATCCACACCATTTGCAACTAGGTTACTAATTATTGTATTTTCACTTACGGGAGACTTTGAACGATGTCTTTTACTCATTTTGAAATAAAACAAATAATAAACTAAACTTTAACTGCCGTACTTTATACTGCTTTAACCTAAAACTGTGAAGAAAACGGAATATTCACAACCACGTGATATACAGCTGTCTGCAACAAGCGTGAGCAGTCAGTCGAGACGAACTGCAATTGCTCAGTCACAGACTGACAAAATACGAAGTCAAACCATTACAAACTAATATATTTCGATGCAAAATATCTTTGTGCACAAGTCTGTGAAATTTCAAAGCATTTGGTGAAATAGGTGGCCAGTAAAGTAATAAAAAGTGCACGTCCGCACTATACGGACGTCGGGAGTTGACGCCATTTTTACGACGTCCGTGTAGTACGGACGTCGGGGTTAAAAGGGTTAAGATATGAATATTCTCATCTTCATTCAAAATAGACTTCTTCAAAATTATCCCAGCAACTCATTTAGAGTTCCTCTAGAGGTTCACTTGTATCTAGCTGTTATCACCATCACTTCTATGATGAATTTAACCATCAAATTGAACTTTAAACCTCACAAATATGTTCCCAATGAACTAAACTATCCCAAATAGTTATTAACTAATTTTTAAATACAAGTTGTTTGAATTTTAACACTGTGGTGTTTTACACCTATCTTTCAACCTTTATTCAGGTAAGAATAAACATTTACAACATGTAATATACAACGCTTTGTTTTTATCAATATAAAGCACTGATTTCATGCTATGTGATAAAATTGTTGGTTTAGCAAAAACATTTTTTTTTTCATGTATCAAATAACATGATTGTTGTAAATTATTTTCAAAGTTATAACATATTATTGCAACTTAAAATTTTTGGTATTTTTTTATAATAATATTTATAGATTTTTCTAATAATGCAGTGTTGTGATTACTATTTAAATCCTATTTTCATATATAAAGCAATAATTTATATTGATTGATCAAATTTATGTATATTGCACTATTGGACAATTTGCTACTATTTTATAAATTGAAATAATATGTATATCATATAATTTTATACAGTTTTTCATATTTTCTTATTGGGTAATAAGTTATGTGTCTTTTGGCTTCATTTGAAGAACAAGAAACTATATATATATATATATATATATATATATATATATATATATATATATATATATATATATATATATATATATATTGTTCTACCATGGCCTTTTGTTCAGTGTTGTTACTGTTAGCAACTTATAAGATAATGTCAAGACCATTTCATGTTTCATAGTTTTTAATACATTAATTTTCATTTACAAGTATAAAATCCAGCCTTAAGAATGTGTTAAATATGTTTAGTGTTAATAATCCAAGAACCATAATAATTCATGTATTTAGTGTAAGGCACCGGATATTTAAAGTTTATTTGTATGTTTCAGTATAAACTTTAGTAGGAACTCTGAGTTCCTGTGTTGCTGTAGTGATAAAGGAACCATACACATATTTGCCCTTAAAGACACTCATCTAAACAGGAGATCCTCGTAAGTAAATAATTAGATGGCTTATATTGACATAATTTGAATTGTTTTAAAATCATTTCCACATGATTGTACATAGAGTAGAGTAGGCTTAGGGTGTGGTTGCAAGACAAAATCTAACTAAACAATTTGTATAAAATTTGAGATATTTGGACTTATTTAACAGCTAGAACAAAATTTTATTAGTTCAACAAACTGTACTATTTGTATTTGATATAAGTCCTTGTATTTGATGGAGTAGCCGTGCCTTTAAATGAATGCCAACTCTTGTTGACTTGGCACGCCATTACATAAACCATCTCCTCTTCAGTGGCCTGAAAATCATCAATGAAATGGGATGAAGTCGACATAATAAACCATGATGAACATTTTTTCCAATGTAAACTTTAAGGTTTTAACTTACATTAAAACATAAAACCAGTATTTAAGACTTTTATTGTTTTGTGAGGCCCTTCGATAGCGAGGCTATCTTCTTCAAACACATCACAAAAGTGATGTGTTTTGTGATGTGTCTGAAGAAGATAGCCTCGCTATCGAAAGGCCTCACAAAACAATAAAAGTCTTAAATATTGGTTTTATGTTTTAAATGTAAGTTAACAGTGACCAATATAAGCTCCATCTACAGCATTTTAAGGTTTTACACTGAAAATTATCAGATCAACCATTAAGTTAACCCTTTGTTAAAGTTAAGCTACTTTAGATACTACTAACACCTTCACTGCTGCTCTTTACTAAGTGATACTCAGTACTTTTAACTGTCCAGTACTCACTAGGATGTTTGCACAGTCACTAGGGTGTACTATAAAAGAATTAACTAGGAAACTTAAACAAATTATGAAATTCAAAGAAATCTCAGCCTATAAAATTCAAACACTCACTATCACCTTTTACTCCTCCCCCTACCTGACCAGTGCCAACCCTACCCCCTAATTACAAATGATGAGTCAGGCTGACACAAAAAGTGCTCATTTTGATTTTACTGCAAACTGATTGTCTGTAGTGGAGTGGGTACAGACAGATGTATTGTTCAGTGTACATGTTATGTGCAGGGGTGTAGTTGGTACATGTTTTAGCTATCCTGGACCCTCAGGTTTATGCTAGAAACTTTTTACGTACAACTTGTTTTGTTGTTATCCATAACTTGGATAATTTCATTGCCACATATTCATTACTTGTTTAATGTTTGTGTTTGCTTGACCTCATTCCTTATGGGATTTTTGATACCTAAGAAGAGGATAAATTCCAATCCTCAAAATGGAATTTTTTAATTTTTTAAATCATATTAAAAATTACAAATGTCTAAAATCATGTTCTCTAATTATTTTGTCGGCTTACTCAGTTGAAAAAATAGAACTCACAATAGAAAAAATCCACTTATTACTTTAAACCTGATATGAGTACTCAGACACTGTTCACTTACTGTCATATTATCATTTGTTTCATTATATTAGTTTTGTTTTTATTTCATTAATATTTATAAACGTTTTATATTAGGATTTCAAAGTTATTTAGACTGATTTAAGCTTTTTCTTTTTATCTACTTTAAGTTTAATGTGAATAATAAACCAAAGCTTATGTTTTATTAAGGGGAGAGCTCTTAGTTGTTGTGTAATTTTTATAATACAATGTAGAGTTTTAAATTTATCATGATATTAAAAACTTTAAAAATCTGAACATTTTTTACAAGATGTGAGTGTATAAGTTATAACCATTTTTATGTGTTCTTCTGAGGGTTAATTTATAAAGTTTTTAGCTTACTTAATTACTTTAGATTTGTAGTATTTAATTTTACATTCATTTATGTATTAATATAGTAACGCATTTTCATTACTACCTTGTGTGTAAGTCTAGTGTGGAACATTTTAGCAGTTTACAAACATTTCATTGAATAGATTAATATCTTTTTACCCCAGCATTTACCTTAGCAATGTATATTTTAAACCTCATTTGTGTTCTTCATTTTTGTAAGTAAGTGTATTAAAACCAGCAATACAGCCTTGTATTCCAAGTTTTCAGATTTGGCATGTAACAGAATAATGAGTTACAGTCTTATTAGGTTGGATCCGCAGGATATCACACCTCTGCACTTGTTTCCTTCTTTGTATTGAACAAGTTTATTTTATTCAGAAATAGTATCAAATGTCTCATCACTTCAAGTAAAATATTAGAAAATGGGTTTAAAGAGCAACCCTTTTTAACTAACTGTATGATCACAATACCTTATCTACAAAATGTAAAAGCGGTGCTGCATTAATAAAAGTTCAGTAATATATTTTAGAATACAAAATAATTCATTATTAGTTTAAATAAAAAATATGAGGTTTGGTTACCTGTTTTTACTTTGTGTTTTTCCTCAAAAATAAAATATATAATTACTTTTAAGAACCAAAAATAAATGTTCAAATATATATATATTTGAACATTTATTTTTTATATATATTTATTTATATATTATATATTTATTTATATATATTTATTATATATATATTTATTTATATATATATATATATGAGGCATGTTTTTAAAGTACCGTTTTGATATAAAAAAAATCAACAAGTAAATTTTTCAAACGAAACTTTATTTACCTGAAAGAGTATTCTTTCCTATACTTCTCTACATAATTTTCATTAATATTAAGGCACTTGTCATACCTTGGAACCAGCTTTTGTATGCCGTCGTCAAAGAAGCTTGCCGCCAGACTGGACAACCTCTGTTGCACAGACTTTTTACTTCTTCATTGTTGGAATGACACTTCCCCACCAAATGCATCTTCAGGTACAGAAACAAATGGTAGTCGCTAGGCGCTACATCGGGACTGTATGGAGGATGGTCCAATTGTTTCCAGCCAAATGAAGTGATGAGCTCTTGCGTTCGATTTGCTGAATGTGGGCGAGCATTATCGTGGAGCAAAACAATGTCTGCACTCAGCGTGCCACGCCTTTTGTTTTTTAATTGCGCAGTGCAGTTTTTTTAACCCTCTCCCGCTCGCAAGGCATGAATCGGCACGGCCACGACATAGCCACTGCAGCCTAAACGGCACACACTGCTTTATCTACTAGAGCCGATAAGTGCTGCTCTCGAGTAGCAATAGTTTGTACTACTACGGGTTGTTTGCTATCAGGAGACCATTTACTTTACTTTTACAGTAGATTTATTCCATTATTTTGCTATTTATATTAGTTGTGCGGAAACAATGGCGGGTTGTAGTCGTACACTTCGTGACAGTGAAATCGATCTCGTTATTAGTAGTGATTGCGACGATTCAAGTGAGTGTAGTGATGTACCAGAGCTTTGTGAAGTGGTTGGTGGCATTGAGGATGTAGTTCGGAGTGATCACAGTGGCAGGGGCAGTGACGGCGAGCCAGACAATGACCTTCACCAAGTAACTGCGCAACAAACAACCCGGCGCCCAGCTGTCCGTGTGCCCCCTCCCTGGTCTCGTACAATCAACTTCATTGAACCAATATATAGTAAAATAATTAATATATATAATTATAGTTAATTACTATGACAGAACGTATGTAAGTTGAGGCGCCGCGTATTTTGACCGAGCGCGACCGGCAGAGCGAATTAATTGAGGTTACAAACACCGTGAGCGCCTGGAAACAATGCGAGCGGGAGAGTGTTAAAGTTTCACAGTACGCGGCTGTATTAAACGTTTCACCGCGAGGCATAAAATTGACCTACAACACACCCTGTCTGTCCCAAAAGACAGTGCACATGATTTTCTGGGCAGAAATTGTTTGCTTGAATTTGACTTTCCGAGGGGATGTTGAATGCTGCCATTCCATTGACTGTTGTTTTGATTCTGGTGTAACGTAGGCTACCCACGTTTCATCGCCTGTAACGATATGACTTAAAAAATCATCGCCCTCGTTACTGTAACGCTCGAGAAAGCTCAATGCACTGCCCAATCGTTTGGTTTTGTGCTCATCATTCAACATTTTCGGTACCCACTGTGAACACAGTTTCCGATAATTTAAACATTCGGACACAATTTCGTAGAAAACACTTCTTGATACAGCAGGAAATTTTTCAGGTAAGGACGAAATTGTGAACCGTCTGTACTCTTTCACTTTACAGTCCACTTTTTGAATGAGATCATCTGTAATGACTGAAAGTCGCCCACTTCGTTCCTCATCATGAACGTTTGTGCGGCCATTTTGAAGGCCCTAACCCATTTCTGCACCATTCCTTTACTCATAATGTTTCCACCATATACTTCACTGATTTGACGATGAATGTCAATTGCTTTTAAGCCTTTAGCACAGAGAAAACGAATCATAGCATGCGTTTCACAGTTGGCGGGATTCTCTATAGTCGGCGGCATTTTAAAATCACGTAAACAAACGAAGACTCGATCAAACGGCGTCGTAATGGCATCTGTGGCTTCCCAACTAATGTAGCTACACTACACGCATGCGCTAAACGGCAACTGCAGCGCTGCGGCGGCGTAATTTAAAAACGTACTTACTTTAAAAACATGCCTCGTATATATATATATATATATTTTATCAGTTGCATAGTAATTTTTTATTAGACTTGTATAATATTTTTTTTCCTCCAGAAAGTGTACAGTAACCTTTGTTTGTGGCCAGGCTCTCCAAGACAGGACTCCTTGGCAGCTACGGAGCGTCCCAGTGGGCTCTCGCAACGTACACGGTACCTCCAGAGTGTGCGTGCATTTGTGCGTTTGGGTCGCACAATTCGGTTATTGGTTAGTTAATTACGAATTTCTTTAATAGTTAATTAACTTTAAGAGTAAAGGGCAATAAATCAATACAGCAAATAATGTAAGTCAAGAAGTACAGTAATTTTATAGTAAATTGGAATGTATAATTAAGAATTGGATTATTTTGATTCTGCAAACAATGTGTGATTACCCAGTTGTGATGGATGTTGTTGATATGTAATATATCTTTTATAATTTTACAAGTGGAAAACTGGTGATCATAGAATATTATAATTATACTAGGGATGGGTTGCAAAATAATGAATAAAATCAACAGAAGTGCTTAAAATACATGATTTCATAATACGAGATATGACTAGAAAAAACATTGAATCAGTATTCTTGTAGCCACAGAAAGAAAGCAATAATGCTGAATACTGTATGGCTGGTCACATGACTCGCCCTCTACCTGCTGCTTAAGTTTCGTGTGGCTTCCGCACTCATTTTATCTCTAGCCCCAATTGTAATCAGTTAAGGGAGAGTGTGTGGTCTTATTTAACACATTTATGTTAAAATTGATCATATTTTAGTACAATTTTTACTTAAAACCTACTATAACTAAGTAAACCAAACTTCATAATATATTATGACTATTTAACTAATTATACCTAATATAATATGATTGCGCAAGATGGCGCCGACTAGAAATGTCACTAAATGTGGTGTGTGCGATAAAAACGTCTGTAAAAATAGTAGAGCGATTCAATGTGAAGGAAACTGCCATTTGTGGTACCACAGTACATGTGTGGATATTCTAACCGAAGAATATCAGTACATCAGTGACTTAGGAAATAAAATTATCTGGAAATGTGATAAGTGCCGGTCTGAACAATCGACTGATACTACTGTGAGTAAGACTTTAAAAAGTGATGAAGATAGTAGCTTTAGGCAGTGTTTTGAACACATACAAATTTTAACTGACCAGGTTTTTCAGCTATCTGAAAATTATAAAGACCTAAGTGAACAAATCAATATGCTGAAATCGGAAAACTCCCAGTTAAAGGCTGCCTTGGATAACCAAGCAGAAGCCATTAGTGATATGGTGACAAAGGACAGTCGTTCTTATTCAGGTGTGGTGAAACTTGGGGGAGTTACGAGCTCAGTAGGAAATAATAATGGACATTTTTTACCAGCTCAGGAACATTCTGAATACCAAAATCCTCCTCAAAGGACAAATGGTACCCATCCTAGGTTACGTCATCCGAAAGCTAACCAGCACTTAATAAAGAAGAACTACTCCACTACGATTCAAAGTGAACTGGGACAAACAATGAATTGCGTCAGCTTTTCAAATAATAGATCTGGATCTCGATCAGCGGATCGGAGTTCTCGTTCCCGTTCTCGTTCTCGTTCTCGTTCTCGCTCAGCATCACCGTCAGCCTTGGAAATGGAACCTCCGTTTCAAGTAGTGAAAACTCGAAGAGAAATTGCAACTAATAGGAAAAGAAGACTCCAAAATAACCTTACAAATAATGGAAGCTCAAGCAAAAAAAGAACGAGGTCAATAACAGGCAATTCCACTGCCCAACATAACCTCAACACAATTGAGAAGACAATTTTCCTTTTTACTTCTCGTTTTAGTCCAGAAACAAAAAGTGAGGACATTGAACAGTACTTAACAAATAAGAAAGATGGAAAATATGTTGTTGATAAGCTCAACTCAAAGCGACCAGACTTGTACTCTTCGTTTAAAGTAGGTATCCCATCCCAATATTTCAACGAAATTTATTCTCCTGAGTTTTGGCCATACAACCTGTATGTATCAAAATTCATAAACAGAAAACCATCTGCCGACACAGTAACTTTGCCTACTTCCAACCATGGGCAAAATTTAAACTTAGTAAGTGCCACGCCCCTGAAAAAACCATGATGAACTCGGTAAGTACAGAGTGTCTCTCATTATTTAATTTCTATCATCAAAATGTGCAGTGTCTTACTAACAAACATTCGCTGATTGAAAAAGTGGCCATTAACTTGAACCTAGATATACTATGTTTATCGGAACATTGGCTTTCCTCTGAGGAACTCAATGAATATTCTAACATTGGTAACCTTTCATTAGCCTATGGTTACTGCCGCTCCTCAAGGATACACGGTGGAGTAGCCATATATTCTAGGTTCTCACCCACTCAATATAAGGTAATTGAAAAAATAAATAGCCTATCCACTGAACTGGATTGCGAACTAGCCTGCATTGAACTTGTAGATCTAAACTTAGTTTTAATTAATGTGTACAGAAGTCCAAATGGACACTATGACAATTTTATGGATATAATGGAAAAAGTGTTAAGCCATATTAATAAAAAAAGTGGAAATGCAATTGTGTGCGGAGACTTCAACCTTCACTTTTCGCCTCAAGGCCAGGACAAGAATGCCGGAAACTTTGTTAACCTTTGCTCCATGTATGGACTTAAAATCACAATAACTGACCCCACTCGACATAACACTTGTTTAGACAATGTTTTCACTTCCTTTGGGGATCAGTTAAATGTTAGCTTAAGAAACTTCCATGTTAGTGATCACTTAGGTCAACTTTTTGTGTTAAAAAATGTAGAGTTAGTTTCAAATTTTAATAGCAACCCTTGTCTAGTCTATAAAAATGTGCCAAATATTAATGATAAAACCATCAATCTGTTTAAGTATCTGTTAAGTAAGGAAAGCTGGTCTGATGTTTTTATTGACGAAAGTATTAATGAGAATTTTAACAACTTTGTAAATAGTTTTAAATATTATTATGACATAAGTTTTACTAAACATATTAGAATAAACCCTGGAAACACTAAGAAACCCAATAGGCCTACAGGAGGTACACATTGGTACACTCCTGAGCTTGGAGAAATAAAGAATAGGCTAGACTTTCTCTACTCACTAGCTAAAAATGGGAGTGAACAGCAAAATTGCAATCTCTTTAGAACTAGGTATAATAGGCTTAAAGCATGTTATAGGAACAAAATAAGAGAAGCCAAAAAGGAGGCAAATATGTTAAAAATAAAGTGTTCAGAAAACCAAACTAAATCATTGTGGAATATTGTAAATAAGTCTAAGAAGGGTTCAAGTGGAACTCATAGGTTTGATAATAATGTTTTTACTCCAGATGAATTTAATAATTATTTTGTAAATGTTTCAAAATAAATCAAACAGACCCTGACTAGTCAAAATACAACTCATTGTGCTTTAGATTTTTTAGTTCGTAGAGATGTTCCTGAGACTGTAACTTGTTTTAGTTTTAATGATGTCTCTGAAAATGATGTATTAAATGTAGTTAAACAGTTGTCCAATAAGTCAAGCAAAGATCATTTTGGTTTCTCAAACAGACTGGTAAAAGATACCATCTGCTGTTACATCACTCCTCTTACTGCTCTAATTAATAAGTGTCTGTCTCAAGGTGAATTTCCTAACATTTTAAAGGTTACTAAGGTGATTCCTGTTTTTAAAAAGGGTAAAAAAGATCAACTTAACAACTTTAGACCTATTGCAATTGTTCCTGTCTTATCTAAGGTAATAGAAATTATAATCAGCAAGCAGCTTATGCATTACATGGAGTTTAACAAGTTAATCTGTAGTTCACAATTTGGTTTTAGAAAAGGTCTTTCTACAGCCAATGCCTTAATAAAATTGGTGGAACAAATTCTAGGCTGCTTTGAAGAAAAGGAACTTGCTGCGGTCACCTTTTGTGACCTCAGCAAGGCCTTTGACTGTGTGTCTCACGAGCTTTTAGTAAATAAACTTCAGCACTATAAAATTGAAGGCTCTGCCTTAAAAATTTTCCAAAGTTACCTGAAAAATCGCAAACAATATGTAGTAAGCAACAACAAGGAATCAAGCAGCCTAGATGTAAATTGTGGTGTCCCGCAAGGGTCAGTGCTTGGCCCCATACTTTTCATTATTATGATCAATGATTTGAGTGAATGTGTACCTGCGGATGTCGTCCTCTATGCTGATGACACTACAATCATAAATAAACAACCTAGTAGCAGTCTAGCATTGGCACATGCTAAATCAAATCAAAATCTCATTCAAAATTGGTTGACTGCTAATGAATTGGTATTAAATACAAATAAAACAGTGACAACCTTTTTTGGCCTTAAAGAAAAACCAGAACAACACACAGAAAATCCAACTTTTTTGGGCTTAACCCTTGATCCAACATTATGTTGGCATCAACACATAATTGGTCTCAAAATTAAACTTAGCAGAAGCATTTATGCCTTAAAACGCTTATGTGGTGAATTGGACCAGAACGGGATCCGCACTGCCTATTTTGGTATTTTCCAATCACATATTACCTATGGTCTTGTTGTATGGGGTGGAGCCTCCCATGCCGAAGAGGTATTTATACTACAGAAAAAGGCTATCCGTATCATTGCTGGAGCTGGTAGGCTTGATCACTGTAGGGATATTTTTGTACAGCTCAGGATTCTCACTCTACCTTGTCTGTATATAATGCAATGCTTGTATGTAAGATGGATACCAAAAATCTTAACAGAAACCCATAAAAATCAGTGTTGTCTGCTTCATTAACATTTTTGGACACTATCAAAACAGATGGTGACCCGCTGCTCGATCAAATCATTACAGGAGATAAGAATTTTATAATGCTGAAATTCAAAATTACTTCACTACTATGATAAGTGCCTAAATATGTATGGTGACTATGTTGAAAAATAGTATTTTAGTGTCACTTTCAAATATATATAATACACTTCTTTTTTTACTTTGTTTTTTGTTCATATCAAAATGTAATTAATCTATTTTCTGGATAGCCCTCATAAGCCATTTGTGTCCTTGGTTATTTTTAACACAAACACAGGAACTACAACACAAAAGTCAACTTCCACAGAATGTAAAGTGGTACATCTGAATCTTAAAAATATCTAAATCAAGCGTGTTACCACTTTTCATACCGTCAAGTCACTTGATAACAAGTAGTAAGAGTATGTTATTCAATTACACATTATAATTATTGAGATAAAGAGTTAGAAAAAAAAACTTTTTTCAACACCATTTTGTGGTTACGTATAATTACTGTACGTGGTTCATATACTGCCAATTTATCTTCTATTAAACAGTTTTGCTATAAAGTTTCTATTGCCCATGTTTTACAAAAGTTACAACTTTGAGGCTACTAACTGCTAAGATGGAACAATAAGGGAATTTTTGTAAATATTTAATTCCTCTATTTAAATTTTTTGTGTCAAATTTTGAGCCAACATCTTAAAGTTTGGCCACTATTGATCTTGGAAGAAAAGACCGAATAGATAAAAAAAGATCTGCCATCATGATTTTTTTGGTATCTAAAAATGAAAATTTCCTGGTATTCAAACTTTCCCTTTGGTTACATGTTCTAAAATTTAAGTCAGTGCTTCGTAAAGTATGAACCACAACGCAAAATCCTGCCAGGGGCACTATGGTTGAGCGACAGAATAAACTTGTTAAACAGTACAATCAGTCGTAGGATAGACGAAATGGCATAAAACATTAGCGTTCAGTTACTTTTACTTATATCCTTGATTATAAAAATCTTCTGAAGGTTTCACAATCAAGGCTTTTATTCTAAAATGTAAGGAGTTTTGCATTTTAGTTGGGCAAAATTACAAACAGTATAAAAAACACCAATTTGATATGCTATGTCAGATTTATTAACATTTATATCTATGCTGAAGTATTTAATTATGTAAACAAATCAAAGGGTGTACTACAGGCCAAGATCTAATTAATATTTTTGGTAACTTTATGAGTCTAAATTGAATAGACAAAAGTGTTGAATATGTTCTGGTGGTGGCAGTTGAATTGGAGGTTATAAAAAGGAGTTTCAAGCTCTCGATCGGACAAAAGCGAAAAGTGCAATCTGAAATACTTGCATCATATACTTTAGATTGTGATAGGTGCAATCAACTACATTAAAAACTCTCCTAAAAAGGCAATATCTTTTGAACAAATAAAACCAGTAACAGTGGATATTACTCAAATTTATACAATTTATTAAAAACCTTTTTTAATTTAACGTCTTTACGATGGCTGTTTTAAAATAATATGCATACAGGTAAATATGTTACAAATGTGAATTAATTGTTATACAAATTACAAAGTAACAATACTTTATTGTTTTTCTTCATTATCCCAATTAAGGTGATCGGATGGGCGTGGGTCGGGGGTTAAGTAAAAGAGAGTTAAGAGGGGGTAGGGTGTAAAGTAGTACAAAACTAAAGGGAGTCTTGAGTCTGTAAAGTTTGAGAAACACTGTTTTAAGTGCTTCAAATTTCAATATCAGTCAAACTTTTATACCATTTCTAAGGGTGCGCTAAATAAGTTGTCAGTGAATTTTCATAACTATTGTTTATTATTTTAAAATATACCAATAAGTATAAATTGTATTTGCTAATTTAATATTGACTATCTCATTCATAATGATAAGAACAATGAGAAGTTTTAAATTAAACCAATGTATTGTTATGTATGAACTACAATGAATCATTAATCACCAGGTGAGAAAAAAACCCATTCTGATGTCACCTGTATACTTGATATTGGATATTGCATAAAGATTTCCAAACTATCAAATTATACCATTAATAGTTTGTAGTTATTCCAATCAATGATAACATTTGTAATTTTAACTGTGAGAAAAGTATGGTTGCAGATGTATTTTCCATGTCCTATATACGTATTTACTGTTTGTTTTCAGGTTTTCATAACCTGGTTTCTATAAATATATTTTAGCTAATAATTAAATTAGCATTGGTCAAAATGGTCAATACCAATTACTTAAAATTTGGCTTACAATCAGGATTCTAAATTAAAAGAGACAATATTACTGATTGAGGTTTGTGAAGTGATCAGAAACTATGAGATCAAATACAAGAAAATTTTACAAATGCATTCATGCACTAAGAGAAATAGTTATGTAATTTGCATAAGAGAAATAGTTAAATAATTTGAATAAAAGCATTTTTTAAATATGATCTTAGGGTTCTGTTCAACTGTATTTAAAGATACAAGAAAAGAGTTAAACATTTCAATCTAAAGTAAATAAGTAGAAGTTAACAAATTGGTAAACTTTATACAAATACTTGTATTTCATCTGAAGCTTTTAGAGAAATATCATAGATTTTTACTAATTTGATAATTAGTACTGTATACAGAGTTAATAAAAATAGTAAACTGTGAGGATTTAATAACAAGGTAGACAGAGTTATTAGAAATAAAAATTATGAGGTTTTAATAACATTTATTGAACATGTCACATTATGGTACACAGAGTTAATCAAAATTGTGAAGTCTTAATAAAATTGATTAAACATGTAATATTATGATGAGTCAATAGTATTGCGAATTGCTATCACACTGTATTATATGCCTATTCCCATTGTAGAGTACGGTAGTGCCAGTAACAAATATCAAATAAATATATGTGTAATTATTAATTTGATTAAATTCAAAAAGAAATCTTTAAATATATTCCTTTCTTACGTTACCTCAAAGAAACTGCTTGGTTCTCTGACTCCATTCCTTGAGGCTCAATAGAAATATCATACAGTTGAATCAGAAAGTATTTGCTTTAAGAGTTCATGGTTCTGCCTCACTGGTCTTTCAATAGTATCTTTCTGTACAAGAGGCTGTTTGTTATACAACAAATGAAAATAAAAACAAAAGGCAACATTGTTTTATAAATGAAAGGTGGTCGGTGGTCTTTAAAATTTCATCAAACATTATACAATATAAGCACCATAGCCATGAAGACCGATTATAAAGCTTAAATCTTTAAATAACTAAAACTAACAAATGATAAATAAACATCTTACTTCCAGGTTGTACATTTTCTTGTTTAATATCCTTTCTACCAATGGCTTGTACTTGTTCTGTAAAACAAACAAAACCTAAATTAAAATATTGTAATATAAGACACAAACAAAAAAGCTGTCTTAAAACCATGTTACAAGTGGCCCTCTTAATTTTAAGCCTATAACAAAAAGATTTAACAATTTTACGCTCTTATTTTTAATTTTAGGATTATGAAAAGTGTTGTTTTTTTTTAAATACTAGGACTAAATTTAAGCTATTATTTAAACAAAAATCACTAATAGGCGTCCTTTTGGTTTGAATTCTCGATTTTTTATTCAGAAAATACTTTGTTTAAATATGGAAAAAGTACAAATATTGCAAAATCAATAAAAAAAAAAAAACATTAGGATGTGTATTAACCACACTATTCTACTTCAACCTACATAAAACTACTAGCATGCTATATTAACTGTTAGTAGTTAAATGGATCACAGCACTCTAAAGGCAGATGTATTATAATAGTACATGACAACAGTTAACCTACACTATCCCTTATTGATACCTATATAGAACACCTATGTATGATTTATTAACGGTTTTGTAATCATAATGATCATAATACTCTACAGGCAGAAGTGAGTTAAACATATCTTTAAAATGAGACATTTCCCATAAGTCAACACAAAAAATAAGGAAGTAAAAATGTTTGTAGATAACATTGTTATTATGTAATACAACTCAAGGTTTCACTATAGCTGACTCTTAATCAATTCTAATTTCTGCCATAATCAAGTAACTTATTTCAAATAATGAATGAGTATTTCACACTAACCAGAGCAGAATTTCTAGGTAGAGGTTTCATATATATAAATTAAAACTCTGTACTTTCACTTATTAGCCTTTACAGCACGGAATATGTCTGTTCATATGCCATCAGATTAATATGAAACACAGCATACTGGAATAGCCGTACAATCTTATTTTAGTTTATTGTGTACGTTATAAGCCACAAAAATGCTGTGAATGTGTAGGAATGCGTAAATGTATTGATTGAATACCGCTGAGAAGCAAATTGGATTGCCTGTCACATGAAAAAACCAATAAAAAACTAATGTTATTTTTTATTGACATTTTGTCTCAAAGATTGAGCCTTCGTTTCAGGGTCGTAGCCATAAACCCATGACTCATCACCAGTAATAACTTTTTTAAATAGCCCTGGGTCACTTTTTATCAAATCCAGATTGTCCTGTGCGATTTCAAACCGACAGTTCTTTTGGTCTTCTGTCAGCAGCCGAGGAACAAATTTTGCCGAAACACGGTTCATTTTTAAATCTTCGTGTAAAATGTTACAAACTGACGATTTTGGTATTCCTAAATCTTCTTCCAGCTCTCGGACAGTCAATCGACGGTTTTCATTAATTGCTGCACGAACACGTTCAACATTTTCAGCGTTTCTGGCCGTTGAAGGCCTGCCAGATCGGTCATCACTCTCCACTGATATGCGGCCATTTTTAAACCGCCTAAACCACTCTTTTATTTGTGTTTCGCCCATAGACACGTCAACTAGATTATTTCATAACTGATTTACAATCAAACTCATACTGTACTGTAACTTTACCACAGTTGTTATCAGATCATAGTTTTTTATCCTTCAAAATGAACATAGGTACAAATAATATTATAAAGAGGAGAATCAAAAAAAGGAAAATAAATAAATCAAACTTGGCACTGTTTGAATATTTACTGACGACCCAGAATTGGCTGGTAAACCTAGACCATATTGATCTACAACAAAACGTAGATAAATTGTTTTATGAGTTTTATTCAACTTTCTTGTACATATTTGATATTTGTTTTCCTAAGATGATTTTTAGTATTAAGGACGAGTCACATGTTAACTGGGTCGATGAAGAAGTTATTATATCCCAGACAAATCTAAAGGATCTGTATTGGCACACTAGAGATAATTCTAGTCACATTGTTAAGTTACAATACGCAAGAGCTAAAAGCCAACATGCCAACTTACTATGTCAAGTTAAAAAACAATTTTACAGGTTGAAGATAAGCAATGCAAAAAATATTTGCAAAGAGTTTTGGGACATCGTTAAACACTTAACATGTGATGAAAATGTAAATAGTTTTAATATTTATTTAAAGGATAAGGACGAGCTCATTTCTCACCCAAGCAATGTAGCAACTGTTTTTAACAATTATTTTGTAAGTGAAATTTTAAAACTAACCGGACCAACGGTGCAAGCTGATGTGAATCAAAATTCAGACCACCAACATGAGTCATCTGATGAATTTATCTTGTGGCCTACAGATGAGGAAGAAGTTAAGGAAACTATACTTAAAGTTAGTTCGAAGCGTAGTGCTGGTGTGGATGAAATTCCATGTAGCATATTAAAAGTATGTACAGATATTATTGCAAAGCCACTCACTATTATCATTAATAAGTCTTTTGAAGATGGATACTTCCCAAATGAAATTAAAACCTCCAAGGTTGTGCCTATACACAAGTGCAATGAAAGAGATCAAGTTAAGCAATATAGGCCAGTAGCTGCTCAAAGTGTATTCTCTAAAATAATTGAGATCATCTTTCTGAAAAGATTAATCCCTTACTTGGAGAAAAATCAAATTTTGAACAACCACCAGTATGGTTTCAGGAAATGTACCACAACAGATGCAATATTGGATTTGTTAATTGATTTATATGAGAATCTTGATTTAGTGGGTGAACAGTTGTGTATATTTTATGATATGACAAAGGCTTTTGATCTACTATCACATTATGTACTTCTCAAGAAGCTGTTAGCTATCGGGATAAGAGGCAGGCTATTGAAGTGGATCCATAGCTACTAGAAGGACAGAAAAATGATATTCAGGAACAGATGGTCTAACTGGACACTACCATTCAGAGGTTTCTCCCCCTATTAACACAGGTGTTCCTCAAGGTTCAAATTTGGGCCCCGTACTGTTTCTGCTCTATGTGAATGATTTACCACAATCAATAACAGAAGGTAAGGTCTGCCTATTTGCTGATGATGTTTGTCACTGTTTTGAAGACCTGAACAAGGATTTACTAAGATGCAGAGCACAGGAAGGTCTTAATGAAATGAGCAAATGGTGTAAGGAAAATAAGCTACTGCTAAATAAAGGCAAAACTAAGGCTCTAATGTTTTACAACAGGAAAAAACCAGATAGTGCCCCTTTACTACGGCTTGAGGGAGCGAGCATAGCAGTAGATGAAAGCGTGAAATATCTTGGCTTAACCATAAGCAGTGACCTAAGGTGGCAACAACACATAGAATCCATATCAGCGAGGCTTACTGCAGTATGTTACATGGTGCGAAGGCTCCAGTCAATTATGGACGAGGATGTGCTTTTGAAGGTGTACTTTGGATGCTTTCACAGTATCATCAGCTATGGCATTATCTTCTGGGGAAATAGTTTAATGGCGCAACGAATTTTTTTTATCCAGAAACACATCATAAGGACTATCTACAAAGTACCCTATCTAGCTCACTGTAGGGCACTCTTTGTACAGTTAAAGGTGCTAACATTGCCAGCCATCTATATTCTTGAATCCGCAATAATGGTAAGGAGGAAGCCTGAAATATTTATAAAAAATGACCAAGTACATCAATATGCTACAAGACAAAAGAAGAACGTTTATGTCAGCCAAGTAACATCCAGCCTAGCAAGAAGTGGCCCAAGATTCATGTTTGGGAAAATATATAATAGAATCCCTGAATAGCTGAAATTAAAGTAATTGAAGATATTTCAAAATTCAAGACAGCCTTGAAGGAATGCTTAATCCAAAGACCCTATTAATACCCTAGAGGAATATTTTATTGAAGAATAGACACTATATGACATGACGACCATGGCGCAATTGCGCTACCAGTGGGAGATTAACAAGAACAAGATTAGAAACTTTCTAGTTTTGTAGCGGTTCATATTTTCATATTTATTTTCCAAACTTTATTTATAAGTATAAAAACAGTTTTTATATGTCTTTTTGTAAAGAATTAAATGGAGTATAAGATAGCATGACTGAAAGTAAAAAAAATAAAATATATCAATAACACTACGTTGTGTCAAAATAAAAAACAAAATATTTTTGCTCAAAAAGTTTTTGTTAATTTTTCTTATTGGTATAAAAACGTTAAATAACAAATCAATGTGTTATATTATAATATTTATTATGATATTTATCTACAAAAAAAACAAAAACCCAGGGCACTATACCAATAAATAATTTGTTTATGAATTTTTAACCAGACCCTTGCAAAATCAGGCATTTTCGCTCTGCATTTTATGCATAACATATAGCAAAACGCCGCGGCACTTAAAGGGTTAAGAAATGTCTTCATTCTTCATTTTAAGATTTCTTTTCATTCTCAGAAACAGTAAAAAGTTGCACATAGCTCAATCTATTATCTGATGAATAGAGAAGTTTGGAGAGAGACAGGACATCCCTATGAAGCAAAATAATAGGTCACTTGTAATGCTACATGTATAAGGGAGTGTTATCGTGATGACGGAAGCACTCATCTAATCACCAAAGTTCCGGGCATTTCCTTCATATATCCTCTTATCGACTTCCAAATATAAGTCCTGAGTCTGGCCAAAGAGGACAAATTTCTGATACACAATTCCAAGGAGAAGAAAAAAACAACGATCATCTTCTTCACATTCATCTTGGTCTGGGAGAGTTGCGAGTCTTTTACTGATTTGATACTTGCTCAGTTTCTAGATCATAACTCGTAACACCAATCCTTATCAATTGTACTGATTTTGTAAATGAATACAGAAAAATAAAGTAACAATAAGGCAGGACCAAAAAATGTCCAATGCTGATTGATTAAAAACAATATCACAATCATGCTACAGTGAAAGCATGAGTTTGTTTTAATAATTTATAATTCATATATAACTAGTTTGGAAAAATTGGTGTATTATATTAGGTTTGTCTGTTTACTATCTCGGACCGTTGGAATAACTTTAACTTAGGATTAACGCAGGGCTTCTGAACTGGTTCTCGTAGATGTAAAAAACAAGTTATGACTTCCTGCTCTTGCAGGACATACATAATGTAGTGATAGATTTGTCATTTTTCTATAGTCAGGTCTGGACTGTGTGAACTATAGGGAGGTTGAGACAATGTTAACACACCGAATTTTGCCAGTAGGTGGCGCACATCAATCACACTATTGCACAGCACTGTACCATAGTTCTAATTATTTATGCTGAATCGCAGTAGGAAGTAGGCTCTTGTTAACTAGACGCGGTGCGTGGACATTGTTTGTTCAGTTAGACCGGTCAATCAGCTGATCGAGCTACGGTGATACGTTCCGATCCGGCTCGCTGGAGAGAGAGAGGGAGTCAGTCGAGTCTTGGAGTTTCCACGAGAAGGTGTACCGGTCCAGTTAAGAAGCTGAAGTTCTTTCTCTAACCCTATAGTTGGGATTTAGAGTAATTATTTTATCGCGTGTAAATTCAATTTCAAGTATTTAATTTCTTTAGTGCGTTTTAGTTTCCGATCTGCCTCCGTAATCTTCAAAGTAGTAAGTCCCGTACCAGCGTATAGTTAATATCTTTTATTTTTATAATACTGTAATTAAAATTTCTAAAGTTTCCCATATTTCAGAGTCTGAAAATTTAATTCAATTTATTTGAAGTATTGTGAATTAAATTTTGGTGATAAAGTAAATATCAAGTTTTGTGTTATATTAATTTTGAGTATTTTGAGAAGAGAACTTTTTATTTTGTTTTGTTAATTTAAACCATTTTTGGAGAAGTATACATTTTTAGTTTAATTTAAATTTTAATTCCTTTTTATCAGACTCTTAATTAGATTTGTTCGATTGAGTGACATTTTGAAGAAAATCGAATCACAAGTTTGTAAACTTTGTTAACCTTTTGGTGAAATTAAATTTCGGAATAAATCAAGTATTTCCGAAAAGTTGTTCTAATTTATAAAGTATTAGCTCCATACAAATTCAATATATGTACTATAATAACGGTACAGCACATTGTCATGGTGAAGTTTATAATTCTTCGCAATGCCTGGTCACAACGCGTGTTACGAGATTTCACAGGCGTGTCAGTACTTGCACTTAAAGTGCAGTATTTACAGTCGTTCCACTAAGCACAAATTCCTTGTGAACAATGTCTCATTGATAAAAAAAATAACAATCAGCATGGTTATGATTTTGTATCTTGACATCGAGCTTTTTTCGGACTCGGAGACTCCTGCATAGGCTATTCTGAACTTTAATGTTTCATTTCCGGGTTGAACTAGAACACCAAAGATTAATCTCCAGTGATAATGTTGTCGAGAAAATCTTCATCTTCCTGGATTTCAGTATCTAGCGCTAAAGTGTGTCACAAGCGCGTTCAGTGGCCTAGGCCTCGGCACTTTGGCGTCTGTTGCCAGTTCTCACATCGTAAACTCAGCTTGAATACAGGTGTGTTTCATTTTTCAGACACAGCAAAATGGTGGAAACTATTTAAAACTTTTCCTTATCTCAGTAACAATGTTGATGATTTGTGCAGAAATGGACGGATGCAGTTACAAAATGGGAATTGATTTTAGGTCTTGGCCTACGTAACATGCAGCAAGGGGCGGTATTCGTCCAATGAAAGAGATTAAAATTTGCTGCTTTATCATAACAGAGCTCTTACTATTAATCGACTAGAAGTAGGAGCGAGAATTGCGCAAGCATAATCACGGCAACTTACTGCAATCAGTCCTGGAGCGATTTAGAGTGGTCTCACACAGGCCACAAAGTACCAACGGAATGCAGATAAAAGCTGTTAGCTGTGGTAGCGATATCGCAGGACCCTTTTAGACTGCCAAAACAGTTTCATTGTTCTACTGCAATTCAGGTTCCCCTTCCTCACCTCATTAGTAGTAGTGTCTTGATGAAACAGCAACAATGAAGAGTAGTGTATTCTAAAATCTGCCTAAGTAGTGTATTCAATCTCAATATGGGGCAGTTTACACGAGCGAGCCAGAGTTGGCCGATCACAACTTGGAGGCACGACAATCACAAACAAGCTCTCACCACTACAGGAAAGCAGCCAACAGAAGCTACATAAGTACAGCAGTACATAAGTGCGAGCATTGGAAGGAATCAGAGGAGCTACCAGTCGATCGCTAGTAGCAGGTGTAATATGAATGCCGGTGTGTTCCAAGTAAAACTGTTTATATAATAAATTAGTTCTATGAACAATCCAACCATCTTGGACATGACAATTATTCGTTTTTATATTACTTTTATAAAGCATAATGTTAGATATCATAACTGATAACACAACACTAAAATGTGAAAAATAACTATTAAATACAAAAATGTACATGTTTTTAAAACTGAAAATAGTAAATTAATTACTCCCACAGTCAAGTAGAGTAAGTATCAATTCTCTCATAATCCTATTAAATTTGTACTAAAAATGTATAAGGGTGAATGTTAAAACTCCAAATATTTATAAAAACCAAAAAGGTAGGGCTCATAGCTGATGACTGATTATTCCTGTAGGCTAAACATCATGTCCTTTCCTATCCCACATATTTTAATATCCATAAAATTTATTATCACATATATTTATAGCATATACTATCTAAATCGTATTAAATGTAGAAATTAATTTACTCTTTTAGTCTATCAAAAAAAGTTGTTGGATTTTTTTTTAATTAATTTACTTATGTATATGTTAAGTTAGAATAAAGCAAGAAGTTTATATTTCAGTAATATTTTTAAACAAACATTTTATGACGCGAAATTTAACTACTAGCATAGGTAAGAAAATCTACTTAAAAAGTACTATAATCGTACAATAAATAAGGATAACAAAATTTCAGGTAAAATTATTTATAAATATTTTTCTAAGATGATCTATCTGATTTTAAATGACAAAACAAACAAATAAAAATGATAAAATATTAACATCATAGTAGGCTAATGTTTATACGTTATTGAGCATGTATGGACTCCTCTAAAACCAAATCCACAGAGATTCATATTTGGAGAAAGATTGGCATGCCCACGAGGTTCGGCGATCGCTGTGACAACTAGTAGCCAGTGTAAACCGTTCAATGCTCCTCCAAACACTACTATGACTCCAGGGCTGCGACACACAGATATCGGCTGCAATCTAGTAGTAGTAGCGGTTGTTTACGATTGTCGCTCCTACACTCAGCTGTCAACCAACTCCTGCAATGGTCAAGTAAACCACTCCATTTAATTTGGTACACTAGTAAATTGTGCCAAGACTGATCACCACAAATTGCCATGATTAGGAATCCGCAATTCCCGCTCACATGTGAACTAGGCCTTACGACAGTCACAATGATGACTTGTGTTCAATTTATGTAATAGCAAGTTGTAGAAATTTTCACGGTTTGTGTATTATATTCAAGGCTTATTTAAGGTGTTTTCACGGTGAATGAAATTTCACGGTTTGGACGGGAAGTGGAAATTTATATTTTACTGATTGTACTATCTCAATGTTTTTAGTTAACCACAATCGGTGTGGGACAGGACCAAAGGTGCTGCTGCAGAACCATAATACCTTTCACAAGATTTTCAAAAATCGGCTATTCCAAAATTGAACTGTTGTTGTTTCTTTATTTAGTTTTTAAGCATTTCCCTTATGAAAAACCGGTATCAATTTACAAAATCGTGACCATGGAAAGGTATGTTAATTTTTTTTTCCTGAAAACTACAATTTTTCCTGAAAACAATAGTGAAGAAAAAATTCGTCGGCAACGAAAATCAAAGGAGTTACGATTTTTTGAAATCCTCTGAAAACTCTGTTTTTGACAGTACCTCTGGCAATTTTACTGAAATGATGACGTTAATCCTGTCAACGATGCCTGCCCGCTGCGCAGTGCTGCGCACTGCTTGCTCTTTTAGAAAAAAAATTAACTCGAGCTTGCAAAAGTCGAATCCCAGATCACGTGATGCCCCTGATCCTTAACCCTCCAAGTGTTGTTCGACAAAATTTTGTCGGTTATTTTCCATCCTTAATGCAATAATGGCCGAAAGGCATCAATATAATACAATGATATACTTTCCCCCCAGTTTATATGCACCTGTGATAATAATACTTGGCTATAAATGCCCAACCCATGAAAAAAGTCCATTTTTCATGGTCACGGTATTGTAAATAAATACCGAAAAACCAACAAATATTGTGAAGTGTAAAAGCAGACATTTATTGTAAATATTATCCCATTCTCCCTAAAGGCTTAGAAGAGATAGCCCAGTTTTTAGGTTATGTTATGAAGTACCTACTGTTTTGTTGCATATGTACCAACAATAATCTCCCTCCACAGAATTACTTTTATATTCCTGATCAGAATACAAAGCACCAAATTAAAATAAAATATACCCAAATCTTTGATAGACCTAGGGCACATCGGTAACACATTCCAAACAAACTTCTAAATAAGACATGGATAATGCAAAGCTGTTGAAGAATTAACTTACTATAATAATCTGGGTTGATCATAGGTGAAATTATAACCGGATAAACCGCTAAACCTAGAAATGCTACACAAGAACCAATAAAAACACCATATCTCCATCCAACAAGCTTTCTTTGGTGTCTCATCGAGAAGTACTATAGTAGGCTACCACGGACTAGGGTGTCAGGAAATTTTTTATTAAGAGTTGAGTTCTCTCAAAATAGTCACAAAAATAATAACTTAAAAATTATTAACTTTTTAACTAAAAATAATTTATTATCCTCCTCTTTTTAAACACACGTAATAAACTATCAATTAGTTGAAAGGAGAACGAACTGACTTCGACTAAGTCACAGACAAACAAACAGCATACACGCACATTTTTTCTTCTGGATTGATAAAAGCAGACTTTGTGTTTATACATAAATCCTTACAAAAAAAGTCTCTAATTGTTAGCTCTAGGCTAATAGGCTTCGGGAAATCCCATGCCGCCTCAATATACCATTTGATTCTTGACGTAGGGGACTTGTAAGAATCTAGGATAACTTCTTGCTAAGAGTCCATCAGGCTTCCTTGGATGAAGCACCGTTTTCACGTTACATTTATTTTAACAGTCTGCAGAGAGTTATTTTGTTTTACATAAATTTCTTAATTTATCTCAAAAAACTAGTAATTCTTAAAAAATGTATAGATCGTTTGACTGAAGAATTTGAGCTAAGTTTTAAAAATTCATCCCATACTTATTCTTCATTTATTTTAAACCTTGACTTCTAGCATGGTTATATGCAGGGCTCGTAAAAAAATTATGGTTGCCTGTAAAGTCGGTTTTACGGGCGAAGATTTTACGTGACAACGTCTTTTTCTCGGTAGAATATTTATTGATATGAATATTATTAAATTGCACAATAGGAACAAGGAATTGAATGAAAATAAGAATTGCACAAATTTTAACTATAGAAATATATTTTGTTTACTAAAACATTGTACATAATTTGAAATTAATTAAAATTTGTTATTGTAAATGGTAAAGTTGAATAAAACATTTACTAAAATTGGAATTTGAAATTCTTGCTAAACACAGTTAAATTCTAACTCCGCGCGTGGTGATTGGTCGGTTTAGTTCGTTTGTTTGGTCGCACTGTTATGACAGGTTAGAGGTTATAATTTGTTATTTTAAATGTTTGACTAGCAATACGCGCTGTTTCTTCTCAATCGACTGAATTACGATTGATTGCAGAGTGATTTAAACTAATAATTTACTTAACACTATCAACATTTGTCAATAGTATGACATAACCTATAAACTCAGTTTCTCAACTTTTGTGTCAATCTAACAATTAATCAATCAATCATAGTTTACGATAATGAAATATCAGTGTACAATTATTTACCTTTATTGTTGTAGTTGTTGTAAATGACGAATCTAAGCACTCCACATTTTCACGAATAAACATAGTTATCTGCTTTATCCCGTGCGGCGGACCCACAGTTATCTGCTTTATCCCGTGCGGATCCCGTGCGGCGGACCCACTGGACGGGCATCGTAACGTTACCGGGCGTTACACTTTTTCATGAGTGACTCCGAGCCGCAACCTAATTTAAGACGTTGTCACGTCAAAAGATATGTTCCATAGTCTCACTATGACCTAAAGTACATCTCAAACATAATAGAGCGAAATACTGACCAATGGTATATAGGTTTTTATTTATATTGGCGTGACCAATTCTTAATCTTAGAATTTTGATTATTTCCCATTTATTCATTTAAACATTTTTGAACCATGTATATTCTGACATAGTTTCAACAACTTCTTTATACCATAGGGTTTATTTACTCCTATAAACAGATCATTGCTTTTTAACACGCTTTTATATTTGAGAAGTATAATTATTTTTGGTACGCTTTGAAATCGTATAAACATCTTAAACAAATTTATATAAAAGCTAATAATTCACTATAGTTTTAAACCAGTATCAAACTACCAACTACATCTTTACAAATCCTATGTTGTGGTAAAACGTTGATATTAGTTTTTAATATATTATGAACACCCTCCTAAAATGATGCTTTATATATTTGTACTTGTGACTTATGCCACAGAAAAACAGGACTATGGCAATGTTTTAAAATGAAAGATATCTCAAAACATGTTTTTGAACACTCAAAGATTATTGTGTGTTATCTGTTTTGTGTGTCTGTTGTTAAAGGGTCTGTATATGTGTTTGATATATAATTGTTCAATTTTCGTGCCATCTTTGATTGCCTCGTTTGCTAATTTGTCATCTTTTTCATTGCCAGAAATACCTATATGACTTGGAATCCACTGCAGGGCAATATTTTTCTTCGATTCAAATATTTGGAATATAATTGAAAAGCTTAGATTTTTCGATAAACCTTCGAGCTGCTTTCTATATAGCGCTTACTGCTGCCTACGAGTCTGTTAATATAACAAAATCATTAAAGTCTAAATTATTTATATATTCAATACATTTTAAAATTTCTATTAGTTCGGCTGTATAACTAGACGAAAAAGGGTTTAAAGAGTATTGACCTGATATATTGAGCAGCGGAATATAAAAGGCAGACCCAGAACCATCTTTTGTTTTAGAGCCATCTGTAAAAACACAGATAGTCTTTGTATGTTGTGTTAAGTTTCTGTTTTATTGCCTGCAAAATAACTTTTTCATTTTGAAGATGCTTATTAATTATACACTCATTGTTATCTGTTATATTTATACTGGTGCTATGTTTTTCGTTACTGCCAACCATAAAAAGAGATTATTTAAAATCCCATTGATTTTTAGGTTCTTCATTAATAGAGAAATTAGGGTTCACCTGAGAAATGTTTTAAATGGTTATAAAAATAAAGGTATCTTCTTCTTTTCACAATACTGCATATCTAAATATGTCGAGTTTAATTACATCAAGCCAAAATAAGCAGGATATTGTTTATATTGAGTAATAATCTTATAGATTAATCTTTCAGTTAACATATTTCTTTTTAGACTTAAAGGCATTATTGCTGCTCCTGCATGCAAAGCTGTAATGATATAAATGCCCCAAATGCAATTCTTAATGCTTGATTTTTAATATTGTATAGTTTGTGCTCAATTCAACTTTGGCAATGTGTCTATACAGAAACCATCCATAATCTAACCTACTTCTGATAAGATTTGTAAAGCTGCTGTACAAATTCTGGATGCGCTCCACTTGTTCTGCAACTGATTTATTCCT
Organism: Homalodisca vitripennis; assembly: GCF_021130785.1. Taxonomy (NCBI): domain Eukaryota; kingdom Metazoa; phylum Arthropoda; class Insecta; order Hemiptera; family Cicadellidae; genus Homalodisca; species Homalodisca vitripennis. Next base: position 120,514,553 of record NC_060209.1, read on the forward strand.
ATATATTAAAGTCCTTTTGATATTGTTGTAATATTTTATTAATATGAGTCTTGAAAGTAAGCTTATTATCTATAAAAATACCTAGAATTTTCATTGTATCAACTACAGTTCCTTTCATAAAGTATTGAAGGTCAGGATCAACAACTTATAAAATACCTTGAAAGGCTCGATGAAATCATATGATTATAGCATCTAGCTCTTTTAATTCCTTAGAGGCATATAGAATAATAATTATGAACACCCTCCTAAAATGGTGTTCATCCTACCTAGTAACCGAGCTTAATGTAAACTTTTCTGATAGGTATAGGTTTAGGAGACTAAATGCCACAGAAAAAAAGGACTATGGCAATGTTTTAAAATGAAAGATATCTCAAAACATGTTTTTGAACACTCAAAAGTATTGGAATTCAGGTTTTAAATAGGTTTATAAAACCTTTTAGGTATTTCGCTCCACATTACAGTACCTATGTCATGCGACACAGGAAATTAATACATTTCAGTCCTTTTACACGGTAACTTGGTTTTTTCTTTGAAACATTTACATTTTAATTGTACTCAGTACTGCTGCACTTAATGTGCAGACATACTGCCACTTTTCTGTCAAAATAATGTCTCATGTTGGGAATATTATTTCAGTCAAATGGGCGAAGTCATACCTCTATTCACATATTAATCAGTAGTATTGTGTTGAGCTATACAATGCAGAAACTGCTTGAAAATTGTAATTAATTCTACTTGCTTTAGTTATAATGATAAGAACGTTAGAAATAGAGGACGTTTTGATTACAAAGCAGAGTGCAATTACTTGTTTCTTTTTATATTATTAGTATATATCTCTTTCCCCCAAAGACAGTAAACTTTAAATATAAAACGTATTAAATTTATGATGACAATTTTATAATTTCTAAGTACTTAAGTAATTAATCTGCAAATACATAATATAAATTATATTTTTGATAAATAATTTAGAGTTAAACTATTTATAAATCACAAATATGTTTGAGCTAACTTTGTCAAAAATATACAACAGGTGCTGTAACCTTAATAATAAATAAGAGATTTATTCTATCCGTATGACAATCGGCAAGTTGGGTGTTGTGGGGGAGTGGAGCGTACATATTTAGAGATGTTCTGATTTACTCCAGCCCATGGAATGATTTGGTCACTCCAGTCTAGATCCCTTGTCGCTGTATCACGTTTTCAACAAGGATCTGTTCATTTTGTTCATCGATTTTGCAATTGACTATATTCAATTTATGCCATTTATACTCTATCATTAGTGCTAATTATACTTGTTTTATTATTTAAACGGGTTTCTGTATTGATGCGATTACGATTGGCAACTCAGATTAATGTCATTTGTAACTATACTTTAATTATTTAAGAAAAAGTATAGCGGTGTCAGGTCTGGGAAGCACAAAGGCCATGCAATGGGCGCTGCACGGCCAATCCGTTGACCTGAAAAGAGGTAATTGAGACATCCCGGACGTCAGTTAGATAGTATGGTGGTGCGCCATCTTGCATGAAGTAAACATTTCACTCTCGGTCATCCTCATCCTGTTTTACCAAACGTTGTTGCAAGATGTCCAGGTACACTATCTCGTTGATGGTTCTCTCTTGGAAAAAATGGACCGAACATTTTCTTCTTGTTCAACGCACAAAACACGTTCAGCTTAGAACTATCATGAGCATGTTGTATTGTTTCATAAGGATTTTCACTGTCCCAAATCCTACACTTATATGTGTTAACTTTGCCAATTAAGTGAAAAGTGACTTGTCAAAAATGATGATGTTGTCCAAGAATATATAGTTCATTATCATCGAATCGATTTAACGTATCCGCAAATAAGTCTTTAATTGCTTATAAAAGCGACAATCTGTACGGTTTAAAATGCAAACGTTTTCTCAGCATACGCCTAACCGTCGTATGTGGGTCTTGCAGCTTACAAGATGCACATTTTCATAGAGCTGTTGGCAAAACTTTGTCTTTGTCGTTGTCACAGATTTTGATTCTTCAAACCAAAACACAGGTAGCACGCTCCAGTCCAGTAAAGGCAGCCATCTTTAATGTAACTGCCGCTAGGGCTGATGCGACACGATTCAACACCTGATGTGTTTCCCACTACAAGGAGTAAAACCAACACTGTACCTTTTTTAAATAAATTTGTAAAACCTTATTGAATCACCCTGTAGTCTAATAGTGTGTTTTATACCTTTGCCTCTAATTAACTTAATAGCTACAAAATCAGTTTTGGGTTTTTACTCAATGCATTGCTAGGCCAGCAATTATAAATGTAAAGGTACAAACCACCATTCTTTCAACAATTTTAATCTTTTTACATTTACAAAACAAAGCTATAACTAATTAGTTATGAAAAAACACAATGTGTCTTCCAAGTACTTATTTACTACATTTAATAAAACAAAATTATGAAAAGTGAAATTTAAAAATTAACCATACAAAAGTAAGTACACCTTAATATTGAAAGACATATTAATCGGATAAGCCAGAAAAAATACACAAGGTTCCATTTCTTCCAACATATTGTTAAAAATTTCATTTGGGCCCGCAGATATTTTTGTTCTTAAGTTTTACTTAGTGGTATATCACTAGTGTATCACATTTTAGGCATCACAATTCTGATTTTAGATGTCAGGGTGATACTGATGAATCTAAATGGATAAATGTATGTATAGGGTAAAGAACAAAACTGGTTTTATACTGTTGGAAGTAATTAAATAGAAAAATATTTACTTTTAGCTTTGTGGTGTAAATTTAAGTCTAAGAATGACATACAAGATAGATCAACTTGCTCCCGCTCCGTCCAGTTGCTACTTGGATGGATTCAGGTTCCTGCTAGAGTTATGAACGCTTCGTTTTCAAGATATCTCGCATTTGCCTAACTATCCATTACATTATCTGTGGTATAAACTGCATTTATGTTTGGTATGTAAAAATAACTATTATTATTATTATTATTTAAAAAAGCCAAAAGGCAAATTATTACGAAAAAACTCCATACCGGCCAGGGCATAGCTGAACCTGACGATTCGTTTATTTTATTTCACTTTACTTTTTTAAAATAAATGTGACGCCTGTTAACTACAGAAATGATCAAATGAATCAATTTAAAGCCAAAGAAGTTATCTAACAGACCAGAAAACAAGGATGGATAAATTTAAGTACCGAGATCAGTGATGATAAATCTACAACTCATGAATGGAAAATAGCACAAAATTTAAAAATAGTACAAAAACTTAAAAATAGTACAAGCACTCATAATAATTAACTTTGATTTAGCAGAGAAATTTATGAGTTACATTGTACCCTATTACGTAGCACAAAATCATGACATAAATTATCCTTTAATCGAATGACAGGAATCACAATTTGGTTAGCTATTATGATATGAAAAACCCTTTGAGAGCCATTCAATCAAAAAAGAAGTATATCATTCATTCAACATCAGTCATCTCCCGAAGTTCTGAAAATACTACTTAACATATACAACAAGATATGGAATAAAAGGTGACATACATGTACAGTGTACGGAACTTAAAATAATCGTCATATTGAAACCCACTAAAAATAAAATTATGAAAAATAATATAGGCCCATATTATTAATATCATACCTTATGAAAATTATGAACACAATTATGAAGAATAGACTTGTGTGGCTTGTAAATAAATTAAAAATTATTCCTGACACTCAATTTGGATTTATGAAAAACTGTAGCTGTCAAGATTTCTTACTTATCTTTATACGGATATCCATCTTGCATTAATCCATAGAGAAAACGTTATCGTTACTCCATTTGGCTACAGGAGCTTATGATAATGTGTGTACCTACATTACTGAGAAATAATATATCGCTAATATTCCAACCAAATATATTATCCTCTTCAGTACATGGCTTACTGATAGATGTCTGCATCTGATACTTCCTAATGATACTGGTATAAGGCACACATGTAAGGATTTACGCAAGGAAGCGTTATTAGTCCTATCTGTTCTCCATTTACATATCGGATATAAAATTCTACCTACCAAAAAATTCAGTCCAGTTTGCTGATGATATAACGCTACATACTGGTCACAAAAAATATTATAGTGCACATAATCACATGCAGTACGCCCTAAATGATATCGTTAAAAGGTTTTGTAACGACCCGAACTTAATATGAATTATAATTCAAATAATATTGACAACTTAATTTAGGTATAACAATTTTTAACAACAACAAGATTAAACTAGGTATAACAATTTAAACAGAAATTATGCTTTATTTGTTTATATAACAATTTCACCCTATTAGTAAAATGTCTTAATATTTAATTAAAGACATAATAGTTATAAAGTGTAAAGCAGTGTTGAAAGTAAGTGAATAGGACAGCAATAAGACTGCTGACAATGCAGACTCAGCACCTGCGTGTGCTGGAAGGCAGTCTAGATCAGGCCTCAGACTCGTTAACATGTGATTCTCTGTAGCTCTATTATAATAATTTTCTAAATTCTTTAAACAATGTAATTAAATATATTTTATTCGAAGTGCTCTCCCCTTCTATACCAATCGGAATTGTATATTTTTATAAATTAATCAATAATAAATAGTGTTTTGAAGTACAAACGTTGTTGTGGAAAATTCATTTCTTTTCTGGAATCATCCGGTGGTGGCAGCGGATACCATAAAGATCCCCAATCGGACGCGTTACAGGTTCATAAATTACATCTAGAATTGAATGCCAACAAAAGTCATATTACTATTTTTTTAAAGAAAAAGGACATGTAACAAAAATAATTTGTGTTTTTATATTTATGGTCATGAAATAAAAGTGTCAAACAGTATTAAACTCTTAGGTAACACTTGATAGTAAACTAACCTTTACAGAAAATATTTGGAACTTCTGTACCCAGTGTCAAAATGACTTAAGCTTACTTACAATTTACATTTGGCAGACAAGTAACTAATCCTGACTTGATAATTAAAATAGATAAATTCTTGATATTGGCAAACCTTGACTATTATAGTTTTAGGTTTGGCCATGTTTCTCAGTCTATGCAAAATAAATTAGATGTTAATCAAAACCAAGCTATGAAATTGCCTCTGAATGCATTTAATTCAACTTCTATCATATACCTACTTACAGAAAACTTCACTTTGTTATTAAATATAAGAACAAAACTATTGCAGAAAGAGTAACGTATAAGTTAACAAATTACCAAGAACACCCCGTATTCCATAAAACAACATATATTAATCTACAAACTAATATATCAGACTATTGGGCGAAAAATAAAATCCCATTGTACATACAAGTTTGAAGTCAAATTTCTGATTTCAATCCTTACATGACCCAAATACAAAAAGACCAAACCATTACGATTTCAATTAACCAATTTTAATGAACAGTCGTAATATAGCTTTCAATAGTACACTTAATGAAGAGAAGATAAGTAAAAAAATATTGTAATTTTATTGCAATTCAGCAACTCACAAATAGGTGCTTGGAACAAACTACAAAGACAATCTGATGGTATACAATGATGGCTCAAAATATGAAGAAAGTACTGGAGTAGTCTTCTACATTTCATCATTAAATAAACAAAAACAGATTTATGTTAAACAAAAATATGTCAAAATAATTGGCAGAAGTGATGCATTTACTTTGAGTATGTGGTTACATTAAACATAATCAATTAACCGATATGCTCTCATTCTTAGGCAACTGTTACAGCTTTAGAAAACTGCAACAAGGGATTTAAAGATGGCATTGTCTTGATTGTTTATCAACTTTTGGTAGAAACTAGAAATCTTACACATTTACCAGCCCCAATTGAGGACTACAAACATTATCAACAAAAAATGTATGGAACACAATTTACAAATCTTATATAGCAATCATCTAAGGCTTGATGGATTAAACAGATACAAAACCACTTTACTAAACACCCATGTTTTAAAACATACAATTTCAGAAAAAGGGAAATTATCAATACTTGCAGACTGAGACTAGGACAGGCAAATGTAAATTCTTGTTTTTCTAAAATAAAAGGATATTTTACTCCATTCTGTTTGAAATGCACAATGGCTAAGGTTGAAACAGCAGAACATGTTCTATAGAATGCTCTAAGTACAATTATGCAAGACACCACTATTTCAAAATAATAAAATCACCAAGTCCAATAAATATGCAATCCTCAAGAAATATACTAATAAACCTGTTGAAACAAACAGAGATGGAAATCTTCAGGAAAATTCACACATTTTTATTCATTATTCAATGAACAATATAAAACTAAGCACACAGAACGACACAGCACTTAGTACACATAAATGTTATCTTGTCCTAGGTTCTTCCACCCGTTGTCCACCTTTTCGGGATAGGCTATGGCTATGCCTGAAGGACACCAGGCAGAGAAGATCGCATTATTTTATCCGTTTCTCTATATCCTTCTATATTAGGGATCCCTAGCATATCTTATACTATTGACTAAACTACATACAAGAGTTATAACACACAACTTGTTTGTTTATTTTGTTTATGTATATTATGAATAACCGTTTACATAAGTTATATTTGACAAAAAAACAAATAAATGAAGTTGAAGATTGAAAAAGAACGTATGCGATTCTACCACAGAGGAATTTGTAATACCTTGATGTTAGGGATAATGGAATGGTGATGAGACAAACTAAATACAAATCATGAGTTACTCTATGTATAAAATTATTAAACCCCATTGGCCATTCATTAATATAGTAATCATTGTTTTACAGGCAATCACAAGGGCCGAGTGATTTTTGGTCTAAACCAATACTTGGAAATCTAAATTTGTCCTCCTCCGTAGACTAATGGTATTAGTCTCGGCTCTCTAACTGAGAGATCACGGGTTCGAATCCCGGGGAGGTCCAATCAGGCAAAGACACGAATGATAGAGTACTTTGCAAATAAAAAAATATCAGTGTAATAATAAATTAGAGTACTTTGCAAAAAAAATGAAATACCATTGTAATAAATCAGTGTACATCGAAGCCAGCATAGCTTGACAGCTGAGGCTTAAAAAAGAGATAAAAAAAAAATCTAAATTTAAAAAAATTAATGTATATCGAGGCTTCATAGAACTCCCGAAGCGGGCCTCCTTGCAAAAAGAGGGGAAAAAAGACACTTGGTTTAATCGGGTTATTTTTAGGTTGACTGACACTGAAATGTTTACGCATTTGCTAGGTTAAGTTGGAATACTATTTTTTTATATGAATGTGTAAAATGTAATTACAAGCTTTATGTCGTATAGGCTGTATTTGTAAGTTTTAAGATAGATAATTTCTGTGCAAGCATAATTCGCCTGGGAATGGGCCTGTCGTGATGGAATGAATATTTTGATCAATTGAAGTAGTAAGTAATCCAATGCAGTTTGGGAGAAACTAGGCTAAATATAATCTTGACTACAATCAAAACCTAAATAATCTTTACCTTACCACAGCCTGATATTTATATTCAGTAACTGACAAACGCTAAGAGTTAACATTTTTAATACTGTAAGTATAATTTTGTTTTTGTACTCATGTTTTAATAGTTCAGGACTGCAGGATATAATAAGCGGGCAACTACAGCAATTGGATTGGCGAACCAAATTATGGATTAGAAATAACTAAACTATGAAATACAAAACCATTCTTATTGTAGTTATTTAAATTAAATTTAGTGCTAGATGTTTACTACAATATAATGTATATTATAATTGTTCCACCTTGAGAAGAAAAGCATTTAAAGATGTAGGCCTACATCATTACAATATTGTTAAGGTTAATTACCATTGCAAGACTTTAATAAGCGGCCTACACTCGTTAAATTCAGTTGTTTTTATCGAATGGTTCGATATATTATCCAACTTCGATATGTAAAAATCGTCCACAATAAGAGTTTTAATAAATTACTGAAACAAGAAGAATCTCGTACATTACAATTTTTAAAACATAAATTTAACAGTAACATTACAAAACAACTATGGCCTAGTCTTAGATATCAAATAAACCTTCAATGTTTATAACTTACCCAGCTTGATATCAATGAGTAACCACTTTTGTGAAGTGGAGGAAAGAATTTCTCCCCATGGGTTACCAGGAGCCAAACCCACATGTTGAAGCCAGTTAAACAAATCTTGTCTTTTGTAAGAAATACCTATATATTCCTCAAATTTATCACCATTTTTAAAAAACTCAAAATATTAGTTACTTATTGCAGTTTACTGTTTTTAAAACTACTATAACTAATAAGTTGAAATGATGCTGAGTTAAATAAGTTGTAATATCGAATTATTCCTTCGGATAAAAACATTGAACCATTCAATAAAAACAACCGAATAACGAGTGTAGGCCGCATATTAAAGTCTATCCGTGACTTAACTGCAAAAACATAACTTTTCACGAGAGTAGGTCAAAGAAATACACCAACTCTTAAGCTTGTCACTGCCCACATAAACAACCTAACATATTGAATGTTTTTTCTATATATCCTTTTATTTATTAAAAATTTTCTGATAAATTGTTATTACATATTACAATATAATGTAGGTAATGTATGTAAAACAATTTTAAACACATAATTACATGCTGGAAAGCAAAGTAAACCAATATAATCCGTACAAAATCTCCGTAAAAATCTGGTAAAGGAAATCTGTGTCATTCCTTTGGCCTGAATCAATTCAGTATAGACGAAGATCACGCACGATGCTTGCCCGCTGCGCAGCGCTTTGCGCTGCTTGCTCTTTTAGAAAAAAAATTAACTCGAGTTGTTCCAAATTTGAAGCCCAGATCACGTCAGTGCCCCTGATCACTAATAGGTAATTCTCGCGGTTGCATGCTCCCTATAACTGCTTTCCAGCAAGAAATTCTAGTCATTTCCTTTTTTAATTGACTATTGGAACATTATATTGTAATATGAGTTGCCTGCTCCCTATAACTGCTCCCTATAACTGCTTTCCGAGTTGCTATTAAAAATTAATTTTTTCTTTTTTTTAATTTAGAAGGCTTTGAAACTAGATATGACAGCATGTCTCATATTGACAATGGGCTAGTTTATTTATGACTGCGTTTTGTTATTTCCAGCATGTTGTATGAAACAAAATAACATTGTTTTCAAACAAAAACATTGTCTTAAATATAATAAAAAAGAATAACGTTTTTCGATGTTACTTGTTGCTTTTTGGCGATATTAACTATTAAGCCTTACAGGTTTGTTTTGTATCTACATATTATCTGCAAAATCTTTTGTAAAATGATGTGGTATTTCAGATAATTAAAAATAACGCTATCAAGTTTTCCAATAAATGGCTGCTAAAACTAACGGTAAAATGGATCCAATAAAAGATGAAAGAACCGGTAAAGTGAGAGAAGTAGGAACTCAGGCAATATGGAGCCTTTCATCTTGCAAACCTGGTAAATAAAAAATATCTCTTTATATTATAACCATAGTTTTAGATAATATTCTCTTTTATATAATATTGTATTTAATATAACAGCAAAAGCATCTATCTCTGATCTTGGTTACCAATGGCAAGTATACTATGGATTACTGTAAAACGTTAAAAAACTTCACACAAATAAAACATATAAAGACGTTCAACAGAAATTAAAAAATTGTATAATTTTAAGTACAGCATGTAAACTAGTGGTTCGAATTCATTTTATTTCCATAAGGGACCTCAAGAGACAGGCAAATTCCAAAATAATTTGTTTCAACTTTCTCTTAAGTCTAGACAATCGTCAAACAAACAAATATTTTCTTTTAACGGTTATTTGTTAAAAAATAATTATTTAAAAACTTATAGGAACACCAGATATGGAAAATGAAAACCCATGTATATGGTATGCCAAGGTGTTTTTATGCAGGAAACTCCTTTTTCGTTATTAATATCAGCAAATGATGTGTTAACCTTATAAAAGACAACCAACAAAGCTTGTCGGTTGATGCAGTACATCGTTCCTTTCAAAATTTAACATTCACTAAAGTTTTAAACCAAAATACACAGTATACAATTGGAATGATGATATTCTAAGCTTTTACTTTAATACATACAAATTACTGTCTGACATTGATTTGGCCATGAAATACAAAATTAAATTATCAACCTTTTGTAATCATCCATTTTTTCCACCACTTGCACAGCAACAACAGCGTAGTTGTTAAAGTAAAAAGTTTTGACAAATTATGAGATGTTTTAAACATCATAATAATATACAGATTATTATTATTATATATATTTTGGCTGAAACATATAATACATTGCAAGACACCTGAAAACGGCCTGCAATTTGAGACAATTTTTAACTGCCGGCTCCAAGGTTAATGGAATTGTACACTTCCTCCAACATGGGCTTATGAATATCATGGAAGAGATGTGCCTCTAAATATCAGACATTGCATGTGGTCTATACACAATGATGCTGCTCCTCAATTCAGCAGTAATTTAAAAGCATACTTAGATAATACAGAAACAAGTAGGTTAATCATGGTGACCTGACTGTGTGGCCAGTGAGATGCATAATTTAAACATAATAAATTTTTTAAATTTACACTCAATTTAAATCTTGGTAAATTCAATGTCAAAGGATCATAGAGATAGGCATTCATGAGACAACAATTAGAGCACTATGTTTTTGGCAATGGAGTTGATATGAAACTAATAATGGTTATCATATGATAAAACTGTGATTTGTTCACAATTAATGGAAGTCACATAGACCACCTGTTATTGATGTTCTTCTCAACATGTTCCAGAATGGGGTAGCTACAGTGTGCAATTTGACAAAAATAGAAAGTAACAGATTCTGTAACAGGTCCCAGTTTTATTTTTTTAAGGAGAGGCTGATTTCCTTTTAAGCCTCATTTTGCCCGTCCTCATGGGCCACTAGTCTGGATTTTATCAAGCAGAACAAGGGAGAGAGTTGATATAGTACATGGTCGATGGTATGGATAAAAAGTGTAATGGTCACAGACAGGATTTGAACCTGTGCTCGTTCAATGCTTAGAGTGCTCGGCCAATCTATATCTTGTGTCTATATCTGACACAGGATTGCAACACTTGACTGCTAAAGGTGTTTTTTTTTTTTTATGGTAAATTGATTGTTAACATTTTAAAATTGCACAAAACTGCGAAGAAAATTTTAGGATTCCAATATGGAATATTTATATTTGAAAATTTTGAATTGAAACGGAATTGCTACTGAAGTCACAAAGTTCACATTCTTTGTTACCATTTATACTGTAGAAAATCAGATTGAATACATTCTGTATTTAAACATCTTCGGTTTCTGGATAAACTGTACTTTTTAATGTAATCATATTCTGATTTTTTATAATCTGTTGGACACATATAATAGTTAATTGAGAGAATAAATTTAAAACTGAAATGAAATAATCACCTTATAATTAAGGGCCTAATAGTTACTAAGTTATAAATGTCATAACCTTTCCAACAAGGACCTTGTACAAATTTAAATTCTTAAATTATTTTCAATCAGGTTTTGGAGTAGACCAACTGAGGGATGATTGTATGGATACTTACTGGCAGTCAGACGGGCAGCTGCCTCATTTAGTTAACATTCAGTTTAGACAGAAGACAACTGTGTCAGACATCTGCATTTACACAGACTACAAGCTAGATGAAAGCTATACACCCAGCAGGTAATGTTCTGTTACAACACTAATATACACCTTATAAAATGAATGAGTTGTTTCAGATAATAAATCTAAGCAACCTGAGTAAGCATTCCATGTAGCGTTTCATGACGGCATCCATCTGGGCTGTCTGTACAGCACACGCAGGTCTGCTGGTCCCGATCGAGGTTGGCTGTATCAAATGTGTAAATGAGTGTATGGGATGAAATTTACTCTCCAGATATTTACTGGGGTGTATGTTGCTTGCTTTTGATTTTTTTAAATATCCAATGTAAGAGTGATTTTTGGAGAATCGTAGCTCTGTAATAAAAAAAAATCCTTGAAAATCTACTAAACCAGTTGTAGTTGAGATAGGCCTGTTGGCTTAGGCAGTTACATCTTGCAACATTTTCTGTGTAGAATACCTATACAGTAACTAATAAACTAGATATACTCAATTATATGGTTTGTCAGCTCAACTTTAATGTTTTGTGTATGATGGTTTTCTCACAATTGGTTTTCTCACAAAGATGTTAAGTTCAACATCCCAGGTTATCTATTGGTTTCAAGTTTTAATAGAACCTCTAAAGCTTTCGGTGAATCTGATATTTATTTAAAAAATATTGATGTGAATATGTACGGATAGAATAACTAGCCTAAGTGTTGATCATCAAATTACCAGAATTAGGTCTCTTGAAGTAACAAGCAGTGCCCTTAGGACTGTACCCCTCTCCTACTAAGAGACAATGCTCACATGACTCAAGTCCAGAGTAGTCATTTAAGCCTAAAGTCCCACATGCTTCAGGCTCTAGTTGCAAGAACATAGCAGCTGGTTTTAAGAATGATGTGATGGTCAATGATTTTCCAGCCATTATCATGACAGAAGAAGACAGATGAGGCACACTCAGTATGCTTTTATCAGTGGAATCCTTAAATTACTGAAGGAAGGGGTTAAACCTTATCTACACTCCTTGCATATCAAAGTGACAGGGATTTGTCATATTGTCTTGTGACGATGAGGTTACGGCTCAGTGGATTTTTTCTTTGGACTCGAGCCTCGAGCTATGGTGTGTGACTGATCTGAAAGCAGTGGGGAAGGACATCCCTTAAACTGCAGGTCATTAATACCTATTTTCCAAATAGCAACACAGAAGACATTTTCTACTCACTATACAGAACAGGTTTATCCATTACAGAATGGAAGGTCTTAGATTTGTGGAGTGTAAAGAAATCAAGTGACTTCATCTCTGCGGAAACATCTAAGAGAGAAGAGCCAAGAGTCAACTAACTCTTTGAGAATATCTCCTTTAGATTGAAAGACTGAGGGCTGACATGGCAGTTACTGACCTTTCAATTCTCAAGACCTAAGGCCCAAGGCAGAGATCCGGTGACACATTTCCTCCCCCAACATCCAATTCCACAGTCCTCTTATGTACCAAAAGGCAAAGGAAATATCCATCATTCTGCCACTAATCTATTCAGGCAAACCTACCAACACATCAAAGGTGCCTCTATTGTTATGGTGGAGATTTGCCTAGTGCATGCATTCTGTTGTGTAATATCAATTACTTGCATATATTTCAGCTCCTATGTCTAGAGATTGTCGGCAGTCCTTGAACAGCTGCAAACTCTATAGGGAAAATTTTTGGAGGTAATAGTCCTTGCCTACTTCCCAGTTGATGATGAAGCATCTCCTGTCGAGATCAGCAACCTTACTCAACCCATACTGAAAGGCAACTGGGAAGCCTTAAGATGTGATGCCAATGCCCACCACTTGGTGTGGTGCATCACAAACATCAACTGTAAGGAATAGTGTCTTTAGGAATACATTACTAGTAATAACATCATGCTAACGGTCTAATAGGTGCAACATACACTTTTTTAAATGTTATTCGGGAGGGGGATTTAGACTGGACTCTTAACTAACCCCTTTAAAAACAAATTGGTACACAATATGGCATGTTGCCTTGTATAACAGTGTACAACATTCAAAATTTACTGGTATTTTACCGTGAAGCCCTACAGGGAAGTTTAGAACATCAGGATTTGGTTGTTCAAGACACAATCTTGAACAACAACCTTGATAGTGCTATCCTCAAAGCATATGGCAGAAACTTCTCTCCAAAGAAACAAATAACCAAGTGTAATGAGCCTTGGTGGAACAGCAAGCTTGAAGCTTTGAGAACAAAAGCTAGAAGGCTCTTTAATAAAGCCAGGAGGCTGAGTCAGTGAGTTGAATATAGAGTTACTCTGACGGAATATAATAAATAACCCTGCGAGTCTAAACAGTCTTTTGAGTGGATGCTGCCCTCACAGAGGAGTTCAAAGACATCATCAGCCTCCTCCTAATGATCCAATTTCCTGGCTCCAGCTTGTCTGCGGCTGATACTACATACTCCATGTAAGAGAAACTTCATAGACAGGAAGGTGTCACTCCCGGCAAGGTGCTCTGGGCAGTGAACTTCTTCAAATCTCGTGGAGGAGATGCGATCTTCCTAGTCCTTCTCCAATAATGGCTGGGTGTAGTTTCACCAGTTTTGTTCTCAGATTCAAATTCAGTCATTCTTTATTCATACAAATGTACAATTGTTCAAAGAATAGCATCCTACAACTATAACTAAATAAACATATTAACAATAACAGGAGTTGAAATATTGGTACTTTTTAATAGTCACAGAATTAAATTAAAATTTATTAAGACATATATAAATAATAATATGTTTTATTTCAATTTCCTCAAAACTTCTTGCAGGAATAAGGTGTAAGCTCGATTAAACAACCCTATAGTTTCATTTTAAATGTAAAGTGATATGACTCACTGTTATCTTTATAAAGCACAAGAAGTATAGGTGTGAGCATTGTAGGATCAGGTATTTATTTATTTCCACAATAGGAGATATTTATTTAAACAAAAAAGGAGATAAATGTAATTCAAAATAATATAACAACAACCAATACAATAAAACATAACCATGAACAACAAACATAATAATAGATTATCACAGATTAACAAAACAGTAATGAACATTCCTGATCATTACCGTTTTGTTATTCTGTGATAATTTATTACAAACATCTAACAAGGACACTAGTTTTTACAACCAAGATTAAGATAATTAGAAAACAAATATAGCAGCCACTTAATTTAAATGGTACAGTTCAGAAGCTTACTTAAGAACAACTGCATGTCACATACCAAGAGTCTCCAGTCCATAAAACTTTAAAGTTTATCAAATGGTACCCCAGAATAACGAAAGCTCATATGCACTGTGAAAAGATGCATCAATCTTCTCTGGATTCTATCCAAAACGTTAGTGCATATTTTTATGTGAGGACACTTTATGGTGCATACATATTCTGATAAGGGACATACAAGTGTCTTGTAGAATGGAATCAGAGTGGAAGGTGAAGAAAAATCACATGATGATCTATTAAGAACTGTTTGCAGGCTTTGTAAGATAAGTAATGTATGTACTCAAATGGACTTATAGTAGATGATAGCAACACTAAGGCCCCTTCTGTTTCCCTACTTATACTTAAACCATTCAAATATAGTTATGCATTATCAAATTCGAGCTCCAGGAAAATGTCACAGCATATTTAAAAAAAAACATTAAATCCAAAACAGTAGTTAATGCTTCACAACTCACAAGTGTTAAAAGTATTTTGCAGCTACATAATCATTCAAAGTTCCCACCAATACTTGTTACGCTACAATGAAAGTGGAAATTATTTTTCAAATAACCCTTATAGTAAAGTTAATCACAAATTTAAACCTCAGCAGAGCACAATACTGAACAATCTCTTCATTGAGTAAGATTCTTTAATGTTTAAAAAAATTAACTGACACTAACTTATTACAGTCTGTTTTATTGAGATTATAAATACATTATTGAGTAACATTTAATATTAAGAAGCATTCAATTTACCATCAATAAGTATAGTCTACAATATTTGTATAAGTGAAAGAAAAGACTATAGGGAAGTGATACAAAGAGGGCAATGAATAATTTGCATTAATGGGCATTTTACTTATTAATTAAATGGTTTAAAATTCATAATTGTATATGAGAATGTCAATCTTATAAATCTGTGTGTGATATAGTTACGTCTAACTAGTGCTAGTTTTTCTTTGTTTTCAGAGTTTCTATACGAGCTGGAACAAATTTTAATGATCTTCAAGAAGTGGAAGTGATAGATTTGAATGAGCCAACTGGCTGGGTGGTCATCCCCACTATCGACATTCGTGAGAGACCAATCCGAACATTCATGATCCAGATAGCCGTAATAAGTAATCACCAAAATGGCAGAGATACACACATGCGACAGATAAAAATTCACTCACCTGTAGATACTCGTTCTCTGCTAGCCAATGATATTGGCAACTTTGTAACAGTGGAATGTCAACAATTTGCTACTCTTCGTTAATTATCTCTAAGCAAATCTAATACTTTGTACAAAATAAATTATAAACTTCTTTAGTATAACTGACTTTTTTGGTTTATTGGTTCCTTGAAATGTGTAATCTTTGTTTGTAATACTTAGTAATAATACTGTAATACTTAACCAGTTACAGTATAATTTTCACAGATTGTCTAGAAAGTGCCAGAACATACAGTATATTTACAAAACATGTCTGAAGAACTTTACATGTCAAATTTCAATATCACTTTTTTAAAGATTCATTGTATGGTAACTAAATAAACTCAGCTGGAAAACCTTATAAGGCAGTTTCTAAATTGGATGTGATGTGCAAAAAGGTCACCTGTCTTTTAAATAAGTACCAGTGCCTTGGTTTGACATTTTCAGTTGTAGTGCATAAATTAAGTTAAAAGAATTTTATCATTGTTTTTTGTCAAAACAAGTGATATCCAGGGCATGCCTTTCTGGCAGTTTTAAATTCTTCAAATGAACATTAGTATTTATACATTCGGGCTTTCCTAAGTTAGTTATATTCCCACAGGAAATTCTGTTGGAAAATCTTTTAACTAACACAATTTAAATTGTGAACACAACTATGTTAGTTGATATCAGGGAATGGCAAGTTAAAAATCAGGCTCACTCTTCTCTTTCAAGCACAAAATAAAATTACGGGATGGTGAGGAATTAAATAGAGAATTGCATACCTACTCAGAATCAAAGGATGCAATGTTTTGCTTTAGCTGCAGGCTTTTTCTTATGAAACCATGTCTTTGTCAGTAACTGTAGGTTTAATGATTGACAAGGTTATTGTGTCAGCATGAAAATTCACTCACATTAAAGTGTTTTGTAACTGGTATAAAGTTTTGAAACTTCTTCCAATTAATGTTAAATATTTGAGCATTCAAGGACTGGCATATAGTTTCTTGGTAGCAATGACACAGTAAGAATAATGTAAACTTAAAACTAGTAAGACATTTTAGTAAGAAGTACTTAGTTTGCAAAGAACTTCAGAAGGAAAATGTTAACTTACAGGGTGCTACTGGCCTGATTGAAATTATTGTTTTTTGTAAAATGTGAGATTAAACAACTGGCTTAAGAAATAAAAATGACCCCAGAATTCACAACTGAACCTAAGATCAGACCAGGAAAAGTGAATATACAGTTTTGTTATGAAGGAGAAGATAAATCTACTAAACTAGGAAAGAACTCTTTTATGTAATTCTAGATGTAGCAATCAACTCATTGACAGAAAAATTTGAATAAATGCAAAATCACAGCATACGATCTAAGTTCCTGTATAATGTATCTGTTCTACAACACATAGAAAAGAAAGAACTTAGAATTTATTATAAAAATCTCCAATTAAGTTCTCAGTCATCAGAAAGACTGGGAAATAAATGGATACAAATTAGTGGAAGAGCTATTCTATCAACTACTGCCAAAAAGAACACAATCGAATAGATGTTTTCTCTAATTGTGAATTCATATGTAGACATGTTTCCAAACACACTTGTTATCTTAAGAATTCGCCTTATTATTCCAGTTTTAGTTACCAGTGGAGAAAGGAGTTTTTTTTTTTTTTTATCAAGTCGATTGAGAATTATTTAAGGTTGACCATTTCTCAGTAATGAGTGGTTTGAAAATAACATTACTGTAGGAATAAAAAATTAAACTTTAAATTCTATAGATACAAACATGATTTTAAGAGATTTCACCAAACAAAGAGAAGATAATTTTTGAATAAACTGTAAGCAATTATATAACATAAAATAGTCATCCATAAGAAACTGAACTTGAATTGCATTTTAAACTTGTACAAAACTTGGAAAAAGTTTTAAATTTAGTTTGAAAAAACAATAGATCAGTGCAATTTTATAAGGACCATTTGCTAACTTTCTATTCTAATTCTGTTAATATGTAATACAGACCGAAAATACAACTTTCGCTTAAAAAATAAATTTCACATGAACACAAAATAATTTTATACAAGTGTAATTTGCTTGCAATTTATAGAGTTAAAACTCAAATTAATGGTTTGGCATCTATTTCAATGATTGTTATATAATTGCACAATTTGGGAGGGGGGATGCCAAATCAGCACTTTGCATGGTCCAACATTTCTCTCAGACCGGCTGTGTATATTTATTGTAAGTGACAATCAGTTTCAGGTAGCCTAATTTTCCTACCATTAAAAATCTAGTAATTAAATTAATCTAAAATGTTGCAGTTAAATATCTATTTAGTAAATGAGTGTTTTTACTTGAATAATCCTAACAATTATCAAACCTTTAGGCAGATGCCCATAGACAAATTAAGCAACAATTCACAGCTTAGAAATTTATTAGTGGATTTTCAATATTTGCCCTCAACATGGCCTTGAGTGGTGATAGGCAGGAGGGCTTGGCTGGTAACGTTAAGCGCTGCGTGCCGAATACATTTCTTATGTTTACGACAGCCTCCTTTCTCGAAATCGTATTGACGAAAATAACTCGTCTCACTTGCTAAGAATCAATCTGTTTTGTGACGGTGCTGAGTGTAGTGGTTGTGCAGAGCGAAAGAGCCGATTGTCCCCGCACTTAGTCCTAAAAGGACCTTTGTGCCTCCCTTACTTTTATTTGTGTCCTCAGAATCTGAGACTTGTACACAGTGTACTGGTTCCTTGTGCTTTATTTTTACTGATAATGTCTGATAAGTTAAAGTCCAAGGTTGAATAATCAGGCTTATGAAATAATGAGTAATGTTTATAAATTTATGAAGGAAGAGACAGACCGTCTAACTGTTATTATTATGTTGTCAAAGAACTGCTGCAGCATCTGGTGTATCAGAGCGAGCTGTGACTCAAATAAACGGTGAGCCTTATTATTGACTACATATTATTGAAGTCACTGTAAATTAAATAATTAGAGAAACCCAAATAATAGCAATAAAGGACAAATACTTGTTTTTTTCAATTGTTATAGTGTTGTTTAACATGTTTTTCGAAATAACTTATTTGTAGATATTAATTGGCAAATCGAAATTGTGAGTTGAAACTGATCTTAAAGAGATTGTTGCGTCTTCATATCAGCGGCTAGCACATAAACACAACCCGCAAAACAGATAGCATTTATTTGTTGAAAGGCTACCCTTGGGATCTGTGATTGCAGCTAAAATCCTCCATCTGTAAATATGAGTTGATGTTAATGCAGTATAAAGTTTAATTTATGTCAGTATTGATACATACATTAAGGTATGGTGTATGTAATACAAACATAGACAATACTAAAATAAATAGTCATTTGTAAAAGATTGCAAATCAACTTTATTCAGAACAGGAAATAAAATATGTAATCTTGTATAAGATCTTTATTTGTTTAATTTACAAAATTTAAAATTTGCATTTACAACTAGTTCCAAAATCACAGCTGACCTGAATACATGCATAAATACACAGCTCCTAACTACTTGTATGTTTATACCAGGAAGATCAACATCAGCCATTTCAGTGATTTCAAAAATGATCAGTTTGTACATTAAGGATCAACCTCTTATGTTCATAACTGTTTTAACAACTTTGTACAATGTACACTTAAACAACAAAAATATTTCCACTGCTTCTAAATTAAAATATATGTATTAGGTATGTTTCTCTCCATGTTGGTATTCCAAATACAATCAAGTCAGCCTTAGTGAATGGTATTTATAGGTCTGAGACTGGGTGGTGAATGACATTCTCTTAAAAGAACTAACCAAAAACTGATTAAAACAGGATTTTAAATGTTATTTGATGCAGTAATTTTAAGGGAATATTTTTATAAGAAGGAGAATGGATACAATTTGTTAGGTAGAATTTTTTTGTAAGTGTTATCTGCTTTCAGAAAATGTATAGTTTAATGTTAATGGACTCATCTAATGAAATTTTATATTAATAAAACTTTAAAATACGACACTTTTGTTAAAATTTGAATTGCCCTGGTAACTTGTAACTTAAGAATAACTATATTAAATTTACTGTATTTCATTATTGAAATAGTATTACTATAAAAAAATTAATAAATACAAATCTTACTTAGCAATAAAAAGTATTGAAAATATTTTAGCAAAGTTCACCATATTTATTGGTTCAGAAAGTTTTAATGTTTTTGTAAAATACTAATTGCATTCACAAAGTTAAAAGCAATGTTTATAATTTCTATTTGGAAAATTCATAAATTTTATTTTTCTTCATCATCATCATCATCATCATCGTCATATCATCATCATATTTTTCTTCATATAGACTGCAAATAATATAATGTATTCAGATATATGCCAAGAAAGAAACTATCAGTGCAAAAATACTGAAAAAATTAGTGTGATTTTTTTTTCTACAACCTGTGTTAAAGAAAAATAAATATTGAAAATTGTATTAATCAATCAGTTGTTTTATCCACTGTGCAATGACACGGTTACATCCAATGGAAATTGTTATTGTTACCATACAAAGTGGTCTATATTTCAATGTGATGTTTGTCCTTCATGAATTCCCTGGTCAACAGTTGTTGAGAGTGATAGACCCATGACATTTTTAATTACTAGTTTTTGGGTAAGTCAGTGACAACACAGTTAAAAAGAGTTAAATGGGAACAAAGTCACCAGAAGTGATTCAACTCTCCCAAAAGTAATGTAAAAGATTTTAATAAGGTTGTTTTTTATTCAGCTCAAAATGTGTTATCCAGGGAACTGTAAAATAATTTTGTAATCACCATTTGAAAAGTCCAGACACTGGTCTATTAAAAATACAGATATAATAAATCAATCATTGAATCAGAATAAATTTGTAGTCTGGTTGTTGTTTTGTATACACAACCATGTTTTAATACAATTCATCATTTATGGAATACACAAGTTACCAAGACAGTGACTTGAAAAAAATGTTAATTTATTTTTTATGAAAGGTATGTAAATAAAGTAAATATTACTATTTGTTTGCTCACAAATTTTAGGCAAGCAATTAAAATGTGGTAACATAATAATAATCAGAATGTTCATTAGTGTACTGATCATTCACCAATAATTATTGTTTTGTATAATCCATATAAAATCATAAAATTCATCATTTTTATTGCATATATTGCTTTTAGTAGTCAGAGATCGTAAATCATAATATATAAATTGATAATAGTTTTTCTCAGTCCATTCAATTTAAACTTTAAACCCTCAAAAATTAAAAGCATTGTATTTTGTTCTATTGACAAAAATATTCCTAAATTCAAATTAAACTATAAAATCTAAATAGCTCTTGTATTTGTGTTGAAAAACAATTTGTTATTCACTTTAAGACTGAATGTGACATTCATGATAATGCTTTCTAGGCTGACATGATTAATAAACAATAGGTTAAGCATCTTATTCAGTATTATGTTTATCCTACTACAGTATTAACTGCAGCATCAAAATCTATAACTCCATTGTCCAATGCATAAACTATAGTGTAGAAGCTGCTGTATCTGTCATGATACATTTAGGAATACACACACAATTTTAAATAAAACAAAAATACTTCACATTATAATACAACTCTCTTGTATCAGACTGCTTGTAAACAAGCTGATGCCAAAGAAGATGTCTTGGACTTGCATAGCTTATTATCTCACAGCTATATTAAAATCTTCTTCCCTTTCTTTGATTTGATTTCCTAAATTTAGTTGAACACATTGTTGTTATAAATTATATCTGGGTTCTTGTTGCTGTGTACATTTAAAATTGTTCTCAAGACTTTAAAGGGAAAGTATTTTACATGTATGGAAAATGTCAAGGTGTAAAGCTTTAATAATAATAAAATAAAATATTTTGAAAACACCGACAGAAATCAAACTTTACTTACAGCCAGTACAGACAATTAATGACCATCAAAATATTGAACATTTTGAGTGTGTTATTTTATAATGCAATTTAATTTTACTTGTTTTATTTAATATGAAAGGAGTGTGGTATGGTATTTTAATATTAATGAAGCATTTTATGAATTTCACAATTGGTTGCCAAAACTGTATTAATCCTATCTTAGGATTGCTTTAAGACTGGAGATTGAATAAGGTACTAAACCTATTATTCAATAATATTACAGAATAAGTAAATGGAAGCAATTGTATTAAAAGTTGTATGGCAGAACACAGCAATAAGTTAAAAATCTATTTTACTTATGGCAAGCCTTTTATTTATCATATTCTTTAAGAAATGGTTTCTATGAATAATAAATCATTAAATATTAATTAAAAAAATGACAAAGTCTAGTTCTAAAAGCAGTTTTATAATTAAGCCAGTACAATTAATTCAATAGTTTATTTTATGTGTTATTTACGGTATCTAAAATGATTTAAAGATTACATTTTAAATCTAGAAAAAATTGCTTACTTTCTTTAGCACTAAAAACTTATCAACAAAAACTGTGTGGTTTTGATTATAAAAATTTTCTACAAAAATTAAGTAATAACGTATAATAAAAACATTCTAAAATCTATAAATACAAAGTGAAATATTGTTAATTTACTGTCATCTTGGTCATTATGTGTGGAAGCTTTATCTGTAATGTAATGTTACAAGGCAGGAGATGGGCTGATAAGATTTTTAGGCCCAAAACTAATGATGCAATAAGAGGATTTTCTTCATGACATACTATAAAAATTAGTTGATGTATCAAAGTATAGTTCATTGAATACTTATTAGTTTCAATGCAACTTAAAACATTGGTTTTTATTTCTTACTGGGAATGAAACAGGAATCATGATGAGTTCAACATTTATTTGTCAAGCAAATGCAGATCAGAGTTCTGGGCTCAGTTTTTGGAAATTTTAGAAGAAACCTTGCTTGATTTGTTATACAGTACTAATGTCCAGATATACTGAATATGTATATTTCTACTGGACAAAGAACTAAAAAAGTTAACCACTACTCTATGGAATCAGTGATGCACTACACTGATATTACATTCATGGTGGTTATGAAAAAGTTTACACAGAATATTGATTTATAAAAGTTGCATTCACTTAATTTTAGTAGAACATACTAATAGGAATGTTAGAATTTCATTTTACAGTTGCATCTTACCAGAAACAATGAAATATTACATTGTTGTAAATAGATAATATCATTTAAATACCTACAGTACCAACCCAATTGAAATAAGGAGCAAGTTAAAATACCAAACGATTTGAAGTAAACAAAAACTGATTAAATTTATAATAATTATGTATGTCAAAACCTCAACAAAGAAATTTAATTCCCAATAGAGAATGTTGTACAAAAAGTACTTGCTATGCTCAGGCTTGAACATTTTTGTCTTTCAGTTCTCCAGATAGCGTGCATTATACTGCTATGTCCCATTTTTGGGTCCATGATATTTTCTCTTTTATTCATTAATGACGAACAAGTTATCAAGTTACTTCAGGCTAACCTCAGATGGTATTTATTAGAGTTTGAAATTCTATATCCAAAACTGGAGTTCGTATTTAGTCTCCTGTGATGAGCAGATTCTGCTCACTCAGCTACTGTAGCGAGAACGTTATATGATGCACCTAATCACATTGGTTTTAAGTTATAATGTGGTTATAATTTCTATCTTTAGCCAATTGTTTATTATGAATATTATTAGTACAGTACATTATTTTTAATAGCCGCTAAAAGAGTCACTTTTAAATCTTGTCACATGTTTTTAATATCGCTAACCTATACTCACTACTTTATAGATTGTATACTTAAGAGACTTGATTCTATAGCACAATATTAAATCAAATAACAAGAAATAAGGACCATGTAAAGACCCACTAAAACAGTTTTGTTACAAATGAAGAACCTTCCCAATTGTACATAAAATTCTAATATATATTAAATAACAAAGTTTACTACAGTCTTGTGTCACTTCTATCTACTAGTTAGTACTTGTATTACATGTGCACATCTATCTTTGTGAGAAACTGTTCAAAGAGTATAGATTTTAATGTGTGTAGATTATAGCTTACTTAATTTAAAACATAACTTCTGTGAAGCAAAAACAATTCGACCACTTGAAAATGAAATCGATTATCTCGAACCTTCAAGCAAAAACAGATTCAACATGGACAATGAAGTTAATATATTACAAATGACAAGATAGATGGTTGCATTAAAATGTGTTAAGATATGGTAACAAAAATCTATATAATTAAATAAAGTGTATCCATTTTTTTTGCTTCACTTCTGTTTTCAGCTAGATAACAATATGTTATTTTAAGCATTTTTTAAAATAATAAAGCACACATTTATCAAGAAGTGTACAAGTTTTCTCACACTTCTTGAAAACATTTTAATGTTTGAAACAACCGATTTAATGACTTTCTTTCTATAAAAAGGCTTGATTATATTACATGTGATGTCTTTGCAAGGTCATATGTCCATTCCCTGGACATACAATAATAAAGAGAACGAGAGCTCAAAACTTTTTATCAGATTTTTGTAGTTATCTCAACCCACTATGCCACCTCTTAAGCATCTTCTATACTCTGATTTCTATAACTCATGACTATAGTTTCTAAAATCGCTTGTACAAGTATAAGTTTCTAGAAAATAAATATTTCAAAATTACATTGCAAATGGAAAATACATAGTACAAACTAATTAGACCTCTATAAAATTATACATTAGATATTTATGAAACATTTTTGTAACTTTATTGGATTAAAATTTTTTTTAATCCACTACAGTTTAATAAACTGCCCTTTGCATTATCTTAAATCAAACGCTTCTTTAACCAAATAAATACCTTAAGTGGTTGATGATTTATAAGCACTCAAAAAATTAGCTTAAGAGCACATGTGGGCATCTTGATTTGAACTTCATAAGAACAATGTTAAACTTCAATAATTACTCTTATACCCAAATCATATAATTATGAGATACTTTCAAGAAATTTTAATATACACCTAAATGCTTTATAGTTTTTCTGGTATCTCTACTTGTTACTAAAAAATGTGTTGCTTAATAACAAGATTAAAAAATGAGACACCCTTCATAATTGTATTGACAAAAAAAGAAGTATTTGAAGTTTACGATTGTTCTTATGTAGCACAATTCAAGGTCATTTGACTACAGCCTTAGCATTTTAACCATAAAAAATTAATCACATACATAGTTAATTGTTATTTTTACCACAAGTAGCCGATAGCATTTCTAACTATCAATCCCAGTTGAACCTACACTGGATACTACAAAATCCGATGTGTCACTTATATTTAGGCAACCCTATGAATGCTAACCGCAAATGTCCAGATATTGGGGTGGATCAATAGGGTTATTGTTGGAATGGGTGGAGCTTCTTTATTGTTAAAGGCTGTTGCTAGTCTGGTCATGAGGGAGTGCTGCCCCCTGCCTGCTTTGACTGAAACAAAGCTGACCACCAATCCTGTATATCCTGTCACTCTCGAAGTAAGCACAAAGGTCTTTTTAAGAGTAAGCTTAATTAGAGTTTTCTCAGCTTCTTGTCCTAAGTGAATAAAAAACCTCCTTGAAATGATACATGAAAATGGGTACATTAAGTATAATGTTGAATTTGCCTCATATTCTAAGGTCCACCATTGTATACAATGGTTAATCACATAAACCATTCAAAACATTGTTTCAAAAAGATGACACAGTAAAAAAAGGCAGATTTCCCTGATTGGAAAATTTCATTCAATGCTAGAATAAAGAAAGTTTGGTTGAGAAACAATGCAAGGTCTTAGCAGAAAAGTCTGCTCCATTGTTACCATTAATTTACATGTCAATGTGAATTGTTTTCAAAGTGAACGTATCACACAAATACAAGTACAGTTTGATTAACATTAAACCTACAAGAATAGCCACTTCTTACACTTCTCATATGAGAACCAATCTAAGGCAAAGTCTATTATCCAATATTTTTAAATAATGTGCAATTCATACTAAAATAATATTTCAGATTCCAATTACCTTTCTTGTTTGACTGTCAGCCTATGGCAGAACATGACAGGGCAATAATGAATCCACGTTTAGTTGTTTTCTTTTGTATAGTATACATGAATTTACTCAATAATAACCATTACAAAATATATAATTTCAAAAATATTCAAGTTTTTAAATGTTATTTTTATTCATAACATATAATTATTTTTTACAAAATTCTGAAGGTATGTAAACTTAAATTAAGGACTTAAATAAAAGTTAGTTAAAGAGTCATAACAAAATGTCAAGAAGTATGGTTTACCAGGCTATAGTAGTTTTTAAATAAAATGATACCAAAACGTGACAAATTTAACACTAGGTTAAATGAGACAACAGACTCCCCTTAAGTTGAGTACAGTTTTAAATAACTGGTAATATTCCAAAATATTCCTACTTTTAACATATATAATGTTCTTTTTACATGACATTGGTTCTTAAATCCTCTGATAGAGATATTTCCTCTTTGATAACTTTTTTAAGTTTTCCTCTATTTTTACACAGCTGGACTTGACTGACTGCATTTGATATGATCAATAAAGATACCATTAGATTACTGATTATGTGAAATGCAAACGAAACATCTTAGATAGGGATGGGTGGACTAATAGTTACAATAATGTAGGTATATTACTTGTGGTGTATTCTTCATACATATTATATTAACTTTAATCCAATTAGTTTAACTTTAGTTAAAATATTACAATACTTCTTTAATAAATTTTTTTGAAAATTTCAAACATATATATTCTATGTGTAACATAGTGAGAATGACATGAGATAATTTTAGCATGGCCCACACAATAATGACATGCAAAATTGGAAATCATTTCATATTTTCATCAAAAATAACAAGTTATTAGATTATCCTACTTTTAAATGTATTAATTAAATAAAGTATTTGATATTTGGTTGAATGCATCAGTAATCCCTGATAAAGTTTTGTTACCACTTGTGAATGACATCAGTATTAATCCACAAATGTTAAACAATGCATTAAGAGCAGACTTTAGTGGCAACTATCTTGATTTAGCTCCATAAGAACGATGTTAAACCTTATACTGGTTGTTCAGAAAAACCAAACATTTTTGTACTTCTTCATTTATCATCGTTTAGTGACACTAGTCGGTAACACTACGTTTTGAGATCTGTAATCTGATCTCTTCTTCAGGTAAATAACTCACCTAACACAAAATTACAAACTAGATTAAAATAAACAAATCATACCAGAAGGTTGTGATATGCATAAGTCAGGAATCACAACCACCATGTTGTGTGTCAACTTCACTAATTCTAAAACATGCGCTTAATAACAAACAAAACACAACACTAACTATAAAAACTGAACTACAGAATACAAATCACAATAGGTCTGCATTCACTAACCAACTACCTATGAATGACCAGAAGCCAATAGTAAATGGCAATCGTCATGGCGGGATACATAGGCGAGACATAGTAAAAATTGTCTCGCCTATGTATCTTACATGTATGACTGATATCCTAAGCTATGTAAAAAGACCATTAAACGAACGTAAGGACAAAAGAACACAAAGAAAACACAAGAAAAGGTCCAACAGAAAAGTAAAAAATTGCACATAATCTTTGGTCCGAAGACCAATATATGAATTGGAATGAAGTTAATAATATAATACATTGGGACCCTTATTTCTTTAAAAGGAAATTAATCAAGGCTTCATACATTAAATTGGCAGACTAACCAATCAGTCAACTACCAGTCGAGATTAAGCCGCTTTGGTTGCCAATTCTGAGACATGAACCAAAATTAAATCCAAATGAACATAAAAAGAAAACCAAAATTATCAAACAGTTTAGATATTTGTAATAAACCAATGCAGAGTCACAGTATGGTTTTAAGAGGTTCATCTAGCATGACCCAATTATAAAAAGCCCACTCTTGTTCCCTTATTTTTTGCCACCATCTTGTTTCTGCCATGATGATTGCCATTTCCTATTGGCCTCTGGTCAGTCGTAGGTGGTTGGTCAGCGAATGCAGACCTATTGTGATCTGTATTCTACAGTTAAGTTTTTATAGTTAGTGTTGTGTTTTGTTTGTTATTAAGCGCATGTTTTAGAATTAGTGAAGTTGACACACAACATGGTGGTTGTGATTCACAACACTCTGGTGTGATTTGTTTATTTTAACCTAGTTTGTAATTATATGTTAAGTTAGTTATTTACCTGAAGAAGAGATCAGATTGCAGATCTCGAAACATAGTTTTAGTGACTTTTTGTGTCACTGAACAATGGCAAATGTCTGAAAAAATCTTGTTCCCTTCACAATCCTTACATTGTCTAAAACAAACTTCAAACAAAGAATTCGTAATTTAAATATTTAAAAAAATATAAAGTTTACAAGAAAAACAACAAAGCATTTGGATGTGTAACGATAACAAAAAGAAACATTTCCTATAATGCTATCAAAAATAAAAGCGTAAAAGGGCATGAGGTTTTTCATTGTTCTTATGGAGATAAACTCAAGGTTAAGGTTTGTGTATAGTAAGATTTTACTATAGCCGGCTCCTAAGGACCCGACAGAGATTTCTTAAATCATGTTGTGTCTGCCCATCCGTGCAATAAGTTAATGCTTGATAGAAGTCCTATAGATTTGAAACTGAGTACATAGGTTCCTCTTGGTAAAAGGAAGAAAGGGCCAAAAGGTCTAAGCTTAAAAATAAAATTCGATCATTTTTACCTTGGTCTTACATATAACAAGGACAGGGAGAAGAAAATAAATGCATATGTAAACAAACTGAGTATGATCATATGACATAGTAACAAATGTGATGGTTATTTTCTTGGTAAGACCGGATTTACACTATCATAGTTCTACAACATAAATCTAGTACCATATGTCTTTGATTGAAAATTATACTGTGTAATGTACCAAATATTATATTTGAAAAATGAACCTTTTTCCAGAGAGAACATATAAAATATAGGGTAATAGGTTATGTCACAGAACTATGATCATCACATTTTGTTGGGTACTTCGATATCGATTTATTTATAGGAATTTTTATGATCAGTGAAAGCATACATTCGAGTATGATGTGACGTACTTCATATACAAAAACTTTTAGAATTTGCCTTACGTTAAAAATAACAGATTAAAAAAGGATTATGGGCCAGAAGAAAGATTATGTGGAACCAGAGAGAGCACCGAGTTACAAATCTTTATTTACACTACATAATTGTATTTCACTTTACTATAATAGCTTTCTCAGAGCAGACTAGAGATTTCAATGTTACCAATTCAAGGCAGATTAAACTGCTGCCCTATTGTTTGTAGTCACACGGTTAATTTTATTAATGCCAACTGTTGCACACAAAATACTTATAATGGGAGAATGGTATATGAAAATGTTTACTGTTAGATTCTGCAAGCTAGGAAGGTGGAGGTTGTCTATCTAATATTGATGTAAGGAGGGTTACAAGATTTATTGATTCACTAATGGACAAGTCCCATTCTTCTGAATTGACATCCCTTAATTTGGTGAGGAGAGGAGGATAAAAATTATTTTGGTACAATAGTTGACAAAGCTTTGACTGAAAAAACAGGTCCATCAGAATTATAGCTATGGATGAACAGAATCATACACATGTCTACAAAGTCCACTCATGGTTCTTACAACAATGTGTGTACATATATTTATATATAACTAGATAAATGAGACAATTTTGACCAAAATTGGCTTGCAGATATAGTTAGTAGTTAAATTTTATTATTTATATTTTTTGAATTAAAAAAAAACCTAGATGTCCTTAAAAATTACTTTTTCAATTAATTGTTAAATATTTAAATAATAGATGCTTAAGAAAATTTCACAAACTAAATTTCTTTTTTAAATTTGCAATTAAAACATTTAAGTTTTTATTGAATGAGATTAAATTTGCATAACGTCTTGTAGCTCATTTATGGTTCACCTATTTAAGATGGTAAAGAACATTTTTTTATGATTGCCTACACTTTATTTTTTAGTTATAATAAAATACAAAAAATGGCAATTTTTAGAGTTTTAGAAAAAATTAAAACTTACTGAGTATGTATAGTTAAAATTTGTATGTTTAAATTTAAAGAAATCTAAATGCTAACAATTGTTAACTTTATTCAAATACAATTTTGTAATATTACAGTTGTTGGTCCCTGCCTATTTCAAATATATGTAAATCATTTAAAACAGTAACAAACATTAACATATTTGGAAACTGATCCTATGTGCAGTATTGTGGCTCGAGGGCTTCAGTCTTCGAGTGATTGGTTTGGAGTAAATGGCTCTCTATGAATGTGTATAAAACTCAAATAATAAGAGTTTGTTACAACGCCATCAAGAAAAATAATTAAGTTTAGTTTTCTCAAATAACTTATCTTTAAAACCTAATAATTAATTCAGTAAAATTCTTAGGTTTAGAAACCAATAATACATTAAATTGGCAAATACATATAAAGAATTTACAGAAAAAACTAATTTCGGTAATATTCTTACCTAACAGTTCTTAAAAAAATGTTTTTAATGGTTGGTAATGACAAACCTTAAAACATATATAATAATATCATGTATGCTTTACGTCTGTGATGACTTAAGGTATAGCAATTCGAGGTAATGCAACCCAAGCAGATACAGTTTTTAAGCAACATAAAAGTGCAATAGCAGTAATACCACATACACATGGTAAAGTTTTATTCAACAATTGTATTGACATTATTTAGCCATAACATCTTAGAAATGTCATGTATGGTTAAACAAAATTTTAACACATTGGTAACAAATCGTGGGAACCCTCGCATTGCCACAATAACTATTTGATTACACAGGTTTGAATTAATAGGGCTGGAAGGGATTGTTACTAATAAATAGGTAAAATATGTGTATTTTTATGTGTTCTTTCAAAGATAGTTTTCAAGGTATTTAACTAAAAATTTTAATACAAAGACCAGTTAAGGCCTGTTACATATAGGTTAAATTGTTTGAAAACTCCTGTATATGGGTCCCAAAATTTATAACGAATTTCCAGGATATATTACGCACATTAATGATTACAATTTATTTAAAAGAAAATGGAAAGTAATAAATGGAAATGTTCTGGCAGTGGGCTGTATTTTTTGTTTAACTAGATGTAGTTTTATAACACTTATCAATTGTATCACACCATCCACAAAGGGTAAGAAATACTCTATGACTTACATTTGGATACGGTTCAGTCTCTACGCATTAAACTGTCTGGACAGTGATCCTGCACAAAGCGTATAAAAGTGACACTGCTCAGTGCTACGGCGTATCTAGTCCACACAATTAACACATACACAAATACGTATATTCAATAGAGGAATAACAGAGAGAATAAAGAGTTAGAAAAATTACTTTGATTGTTCTCTGCTACGTTGCAGCAATAGACATATTTTTTATCGTCTGCTTTACTAGCACTGCCCAGAGCGCTGTCTCACATTTTGTGGCCAAACTAAAAACATTGAAAAGTAAGTGTACGCTACTTAGAACACGCTTACACAGGTACACCGCAAGTCGGTAGCACAATACAGGCCAAAAAACACAGCACTTTAATGTTGGTAGTGCAACTATGTTAACAGTGCACTATTGTTTAGGCGAGGAATACACCACTATCCATACAGTAGGTTTCCGAGAACATGTTTAAGTTGGCACCTGGAAGTTTTGAGATATCCAAAATAAATATTTTGGACATCATATTAATATATATATATATATATATATATATATATATATATATATATATATATATATATATATATATATATATATATTATCATACAAACAACTCACCGATTATAACAAAAAGTGTAGAGGATCACAAATAGTTACTTTACAACTGTCACAAAAAACAGTGGTGACCATGAAATAAAATATCTCACGCGTTCACAGGAGGCCTCTTATAGCTGTGTTCTCCTTAACCCATTGGCATGCTAAGTTTTAATGTTTTTTAGTGCCTAGGAATTTTAATTTTTTCATGAGTTGGCTGGTCTTATACACAAATTGCAACACCTCAAGTTCTATTGGAGATATTGTTGTGAAATCTCACCAATCTACTATTTGTGTTTAAAATTCAGTATAAAGACAAAAAATATGCATACTACTACATACATATGTACATATATACATACATACTATATAGGTCCATATTTCACCTCAAAAGAGTATCATTTTCATTATTTACAATTACCTAAATAAACAATATTTAGCTTTTGCTGCTATGCAAACATGCCATTTTCTACCGCACAGACTACAGCTGGGAGTATTATCTCATAGAAGAAAAACAACATTTTATGCAGTTATGCTATCACGAGTTCAAATCCCGAGGAGGTCCCATTACACAGGAATAGCCAAGAGCTGAGGCTTAAAAGAGATTTTAAAAAAACTACCAGAAACAGTACATATGATGGATAACATAGAAAAGTTCACAGCCTACTCAGTGCTGCTATCTAGCAGACAACGGTAAAACTACATGGAGAGACTATCTCTTCACAGCATGATTGTGATAGGATTACTGACTGCTCTAGACTTGTTATAGCATGCTATGGGTTAAACTGTTAATAATGTAAAAAATAATATTTCCATGAAAAATATCCTGTGAAAACGATTTTAATTGAAACCATGGGAAGCTAAATGGTGTTCAAATATAAGTCCTCAGACTTATACCTGCACCTATAACATAGTGGACAGGACTGTCTTTATTTATTAGCAAAAATGCCATAACAATGGAATTATTCACAAGATCATTTATGAAGCATTACATTAAGATTTTGACAAAACCACTTCAGAAGCAGCTGCTGTTAAGAGAAAAGTAGATTTGTATTTATTAGTCATAGTTTAGATAATATAATAAGCATTTATTTAATTGGTGACTTATTTTACAAACACATTTAAAGAAGCTGATTGAAGTTTATTATTTTTTTTTTTACAAGGTGATTTTGAATTTTTCATAAATTTAATTCCAACTTATATTCTTAAGACTTCACTTCACAAAATATCTTCAGTTTTTATTTTATCAGAAATTGGAGCAGTTTACTTATTAAATTAGCCTTGATCAACCACAATTATTCATTCAAGTAATCAAACTATTCTTAAACAAAAAATTATTCTGAAAAGTTAAATATAAATGATTGGAATCCATTGTTAGTTGAGAAATTAGTTTAACTTAAATTAGTAATTTCTTGAAAACTTGAATTAATGAAAATGCTTCAATAGAGTTTATTAAAATTTGAGTTACAAAGGTACAGAGGCACTGAGATGACTCATGGGCCAGTTAGGATGTGTTTCTAAAAGTTCTCTCAAGTAAATGAAGGTCATTGACACAAATTTGTTTGAAAGGTACAAACTTTTACTAACTTTGTTTGACTTAGCTCACGTTCTTGGAGTTTAAACTATAATAATATTATATTTGTTCAACTTATAAGATAAAGATTTTGAGTTAAATTATTTTGGATTGTTCTCCTGTATTGACTCAAGGTTTCTGACAGGAATGGAAAATTATTCATGTTAACAAGGCTTTAAAGATCAAAGTAATATGTAATTTTATTTGTACATTTTACATTTCGCAATGTAATAATAAAGGTTGTTCTTAATCGGAATATTAAGAAAATATAGTCCTTTTCACAACAAGCCAAAAAAGTACAAGTGTTCATTATAACTAATATGAGTATTGATAAAATAATATCTATAAGTATTATAATCCATTATTTTCTAAAAAAAAAAACATTATTCATTTTACTTTAACCTAAAAATCATAGAGTATTAATTACTAATAACAACTATTAGAAATATGAAATTGTCTATAATCAGTTTTTATAGAAGAAATAATTATCTCACCAAAAAATCTCAAAATACGAATGGAATCCCTAAATCCTATACTACAAAATGCAACAATATTGCTTTTTAATACTACAAAATAATTAATGCTTTATACATAAATTAACTTAATAAATTACAATATTAATTATCTTCAAATATCTGAAATACAACGAACTTAAACAGTGAGCTATCAATTAATAGGTTAACATAATCTCATAACACTTATCTACAACCAGCTGCTGTTTACATCATAATATTGTGATTAAATCAAATTTAAATAATATAACACAAAATTAGGAGAACATTTTTGATTGTATTAAAAATAAACAAGGTAGAAGTACTCTATGTCAAATGTCATGTAACAGCCTTCACCAAGGACAAAATGAGGGACATGCACCATCATTTAAATAAATCTTACCTATTTAAACATGAAGTTTTATATGAAATTTTTATACAAAACAAGATATCCTGCAGACGGACAAAATGAAATTTACCAGCCTGCTGAGAGCTAGACTTTGCTAACACTCAGCTGATTATGACATTTTTAACATTCTCAGTTTTTCTATGTTAAATGTTTGGATGCTTAAATTTTACAATAATTAATTTTTATTAACTTTTTAGGACCGCAGGTTTTTAAAATTGTTCATGCCAAAGAGACAGTTATGTTAAATGTTTACCACAATTATGACAGTGTATGAGAAAAATTGTGTATTCTAAACTAATAGAGATATTAAAATAAATTTTCAAACATTTTTATGTGAAAAAACTGGGGAACAGTAAAAAAAGGATCAAATCAAGAAAACAGTTAAAGAAATGTACATTCAGATAGCCTACATGCATTTATTTACAAGTTAGTATTTAAAAGATTTGAAAGTAATTTGGACTACTAAAGTATAAAGGAGAAATAAAAATGGTAAAAATCTGAAATTTAGAAAAAGAATAATGTTCAATATTGATATTTGTTGACTATTTTGCCCATGCACAAATGTTTTTAATAATGTTTAAACTTTATCAATTCAGTAAAAACAGAAACCAAATTATACATTGACCACTTTTATTCTGTGGCAGAATGAGCCATGGAAAATACTAAGCTCTGTTAAAACAAGAAGTTAATAAATTATAGAGGCTATAATATTAGAGGTCATATGATACCCTCTCACACAGATAGCGGCTGCATCTTAGTGGGCCGAGTCAGCTTGGAGTCGTATCTATAATATCACGACCACTATTGTTTCTTTGTTTGAAGTTTGTTTTTGACGATGGAAGCATTGTGGAGGAAACAGGACTTTTCACGACATTTCCATCTTTCAGTGACTGTATTGTATCACTGAACGATGTCCTGTTTCCTTCACTATTGTTTGTCTGTACATGTTCCTGCTGTGCCTAGTGGCACTTCTCTTACCTCCTGCCGCCCCTGGCTAGTCGGACAGATGTCCATGTAAGTGATTTCTACAAGTATCCTGTGGTAATAGTGGATTAACTCTAATTCAACCAAGTTTTACGTTGAAGTTAAAAATTTAAATGATTTAATATATGACAGTTATATCCTACGCTTCCAAATAACATTTCTCATATTTAGCTTGGCTCTAGGTCTTTTTATTTTATGGTTAACACAATATTAAAATTGTAGGATCCATGTATCTGTCTGGATATTAAGAATGTAGAACAGTATCAAAGAAAGTATAAAATAGTAACTGGTTTTATCAGAAGTTTTGAAATTAAATAAATAAACCATGTTATAAAAAGAAGATATAAATTAAAATAATATATAAATTTCCTTTTCTGTAATTTAAGAAGTTTGAGTTTGATTTTTATTTTGAATTACTCGTATATTCTGGACAAAGAAAGTTTTGTTAGTTTCTATTTTAGTATGGGGTTTTAGCTCCTCGAAGAAGAATTATAACTTTTATTACAAGTGTTTCTTGGTTGAAACATAGAATACAAAAAGTATTAAATAACAGTTGAAATTACTTTATTCTAAAATACTCCTTACTTGTTCCTTGCAAATACATGTATTGTATATTGGTTTGAGACCCTTTGATAGTTTATATAATTTTAACTTTAAAAATAAAATTAGTTTCTGTTAGCAAGAATAATTTACTACAAACATACTAAATAATATAAAAACTCGATCTAACATCAAGCAATTTGCTATTGAGGACTTGGGGAAGTGTCAGTCATGACGAACAAGTGGTGTTAACCATGTAATTTCTTCTTTTCTCACAATGTCACTCTTCGTCGTTTAGTAACAAGATATTTCACTGCAAATACACTAAATAACAATGTAACAATCTCAGTATAAAGTCAAGAGGCCCAGCAGCTAGTGAGCGTTGCTAGTTGTCGGCCGTGAAAGAGTGCTGCTAGCTGCAAGAAGAAAATTATTTCTTCTTTCTCACATTGTTGCGGATTGTATCATTACTCAATTTAAAGTAATTTAACAATGCAAAAAAACTTTTTATAAATGTTGGTATGTAACTTAGTTGAATAGAAATTAGTAATAAACAGTTTATAAACTAAAATCTAACTTCCGATATATTGTTAGTTGATCTTTTCAGCTGGAAAAACAAACAAACGATATATCATTAGTTGGTCCTCAAAGAGGTACTACGCTCAATAATACATTATACAATATACAACAAAGAGAGTAATATTTTACAATCAAATAATGCATAACGATTTGATGATACGATGATAGGACTAGTATTTGTATAGTACATTATTCAATATGTTTAGTAAAATTATATTTTATATCATCTATGTCAAACAATTTGTTCATAGATCAAACACATACTGAACTGAATTATGAAACAATAAGATTTAAAACATGGGGATAGCAAGCTTTTGAGTTTCTTCATATTTTAATACTGACTCATTTATAAATTTCTTTATAGTCTGATAACAAATTACCAAATTGATTAAATACTTAATAAACAGATGATGTGCATGTATTTATCTAAATATTGATGTGTGAACTACAGTACCCTGCAAAATTAGTTATCCACAGGAATGATTCAGGAATTTCTAATGTGGTAACAGTCAAAATTATATGTAAAAGTTATTGTGTATATTACTATTGGATAGTGAAACTAGTATTATAAATATCCATCTCCTGTCATTCAAAACTCTAATACGAACTAAAATATTATACAGTGTCTTGTCCCAGTAATAATAAGCTGAAAACACAGAAAACTCTAAAAACAACAACTGGTTAGATTCGACTTATTCATGTACAGACAATAAAATACAATTAAAGTAACAGGCACTTCATAATAATCATATGATTAATTTGAACTGTGTTAGCCACACACTCCACAGTATATACCATGTTTGTACAATAATGATATTTACACAGGTAAATCAGCACACACAGTACTCAGTAGAGTTCTGGCAAGGGATGGGCTGTGACGTAGTGCGTAGGAAGATGGTACGTACTGTAGTTTTAAGGAACTTGATTACAGCATCTGTCCAACTTTCAATTGACTCACTGCTTTTTCCCTAAGTTGTGATAGATTCCTAGACACTAAACCACTACAAGCGATAAGTATAAATAAATAAATGACTAGGGAAAAACAATATGTTTTTATGACGAGGCACTGAGCATTATTATTATCTAAATGATTATGCATTGATCTCATAACTTATTGTATTAAATATTTTCATTGAATCTTAAATCAATAAATCTACTGATATTCTTAATAT
Source organism: Homalodisca vitripennis (assembly GCF_021130785.1). Classification (NCBI taxonomy): domain Eukaryota; kingdom Metazoa; phylum Arthropoda; class Insecta; order Hemiptera; family Cicadellidae; genus Homalodisca; species Homalodisca vitripennis. Next base: position 120,552,131 of record NC_060209.1, read on the forward strand.
ATAATACCATGTAAAGAATACTTTGATCCAATGTGTCAAAAAAACACAAACTGACTTAATGAGAACATTTCTAAAAGAAGGGCTATCAAAAAGAAAACAATTACAAGAACTTATTCTATAATAGTGCCTACTATAACATGATCAGTAAATACCTTTTGGCGCAGGTCTAATTAAAAGGTCTGAAAGCAGGATTCCTTATAACAAAAATTTCACAGATTTTGAACTAAAGTTTTAAATAGAACAATCTTGAACGGTATTTACCATTCAACATGCTAATTTCACAGATTTAAGAATTTGTTTAAGAAATTTTCCTCTTACCTATTTAAATCTATGAACAAAATGTGGTTTCTTTAGCTTTACTAGTTTTAGAGATAATAATTTGTTATAAAAAATACAAAATGGCAGCTAGCAGCTAAACGAAGTATAAATTGGAAAAAAGTGATTCTTCATTTTTAGCTTAGAATCATACACAGACCTTTTTGTTACACCCTGTATATATATATATATATATATATATATATATATATATATATATATATATATATATATATATATATATATATACATACATATACATATATATATATGCAATGTAATACCAATATTTTTATGGTAATAATAGTGAATCAAGAGTGAATATGTTAACATAGGCATTTACTGACATTTTATCTATATTCATATATTATAATCTTAAACATCATATTTCAATGTAAACATACTGAAAAATATTACAATCATACTAAATAATATAGTAAACAAACTTAGCATAATGTTATATTGGATTTTGAATATCATTTGTGAAAATAAGTGAGGAATGTCAGATCTGGATCAGTTACAGCAAATATGTGCTACCAAATATGTAATGTTTTTATTCTTACATTGTCGGTCTCAGTCATTATACGATCAATTCACTCCAAGCAGAATAAACTAAAAACAATGTCAGGCAGCTGACTATCACATGTCAATTATGACAGGAAGTGAATGTTACTAGATGCTTTAAAAGTGAGTAATACCAATTAATTGAGTTTTTTTAACTGTTTCAGATTAAACCATTGCTGAATCTAGACATTTAACAAAATAATATTTATTACTATCATTGGAGTCCAAATTTGCCTGAATAAAAGTTAATTCACATTTTTTAACCTAAAACACAAATTGTCAATATATAGTTAGTTGGTCCTAAAGGGTTAGACGTTAACAAGATCTTCCCTAGTAAAACCAACTTGACCTATGGGTATTTGGTCTTGTCTCTTGTTTTAGGTCAACAAGAAATTCAAATCTGATGTCAACTGTAAATTTTTATACAGTATTGCAGACATTTTGTTTGGACTCATGTTAACTTTCAACAACATATTCCCTACCAAATGGAATTTAAAACTGTATAATTCTTTCTGATAACCCTTCATTTTGTATTGTACAAGTAATATTTAATGTATATACCCTATGGTAAAATTATTTAATTACAAACATCAATAGTAAATATATTTCCAAAGATAACAAAATATAACAGGGGACTAGAGTTTAAACAATATATCGTATAGTTAAGGAACTCTGTTCAGGTAAAATAATAACAATAACAAAATAAAAGAAGTAAAACGACACTTCATAATTAAAGTTTAAGTAATACTTAATTTGTTAATTAATAAAAAATTATTGTACTTATTTAAAAGATCCAATCCTCTTTTAATTTAATAACTTGGAACAACTATTTGAGCGGTATTGTTAAAATTACTTTTTAGTATCTATAGTGCAATATTTTCTGCAGCTATTCGAATGTTTCAATGTATATCATCAAGCAAATTTAACAGTATTTTCAGCTCAGTTATAAAAAAACTTTAATTAAGTAACAGTATTATTAGCCTTTGACTAGACAAAGAAGACTACTAAAACTGACTGCGTAGTATTTGGCGATCTTAAAACGTGAAATGTTTTGACTGAATCTTATAATCAGCCAACTCACCCTGCATAGATCGATTGATAGATCTTCATATACATTGAAAATAGTGATAAGCAAATTACATGTTAACACATTAACTTCCACGATAGTTCAACTGGAATGACGTCAGGATTGACATTCTGGTCTGATTGGACCGCTCGCTAGTAGTATTGTATTATTCACCACTAATACAGTCTGGCTGATGAGTACAGGATAATTATTATAATTAACAATAGCCATACCAAATGTAAATTGTCTGAGGTAATCACTTTATATTGCTACACTGATTCAACTCGTATGAATTTTACATGTTCTGTAACATTTTAAATCAATATGTTGTATTACCAGCTAATTTACTAAGTTTGTTTATTCAACAGCGTATTAATTGTTATGATTTCAACAAACATTTTAACAATAATAACCATGTTAGATTTGTATATTACAAATACAAATTACCCTACTCAATACTACAAATGACTCCTTTTCAATATTCAAATCTTTCACCATCACAACATAACAGAATGCCATGATTTTGTATATAGGAATCATTATGTATATAAAATTAAAACCCAATATGGGTTTAATACTGAATTTCTAAAATGATCCAGTAAATAGAATTGTGAACTATCTATATTTATGTTTTTCAGAGTGAGTTAGATGAAAATAACAGACCCAATCGCAATACACTCAGAAGGTACAACTAGGGGTTGTAGTTTACTATGAATTAACAATAAATATTCGATGGGGAAATTAATTCCAAGAACGTTTTGGTGATTTTAATCGAGTTTGATGTTGTTGGTCTGACGATGCATGGTAAGCGTAAGCCCCTTGGCGATGACCAGCTCCTCAGTGGGAAAGTCGAGGACCACTGTGACGTGGAAGGCCATGTTGGCAGAGGCGATGACATACTCGCATAGAGCGAACCAACTGAACGCTGCACACAATAAATTTGAGTTAGCATGCACTAAGTAGAACAAATTTAGTCCAAAGTTATTTATTTTTACTATTTCTATAACTAACAAATCATTTAAAAACATAAAATTATCAATTCTTTCTCTAATATTGAAACTGTTATGACTGCATGTCACACTACATATGATTGCAATACATATCTGAAATTTTCTCCAAAGTTCTGACTTTAAACCTTATGAACATGTTGCTAGACTGCCACGACATTCTAATCACACAATCCTCAGTCAGCTGGCTATATGAGCTGCCAGTTAAGTAAAGTCATAAATCAGGATATTGTTGGTAGTTGTGGTGACCAGCATGTCATGGAGAAGGGCAGGAGAAACAAGGTGCATAGCTGGAGTATCTGTCTCGATATGCGCACACTTACCTATGTTGTGACCTGCATGTCTTGGAGAAGGGCAGGAGAAACAAGGTGCATAGCTGGAGTATCTGTCTCGATATGCGCACACTTACCTATGTTGTGACACAGCAAATGGTGCTTAGCGAAGGAGATGAGCCCAGCAGTGGACAGAATGTATACAACAAACATCACTTTCTCGATGAGATACAAGATGCGCACACTTACCCATGTCTTGACACAGCAATGGTGCTTAGCGACGAAGATGAGGAGCTCGACAGTGGACATGACAACACTCCCTTGATGAGATATGCACACTTTTTTTTTGTTCTTTTAGGACAAGAAACTTATAAATTGCACTTAGTTCTGTAAGAACCTTAGCACTGCTTCCGGAGTGACAGGATATTTAGTATGGGTAAGGTTAGGGCGTAGGGGCCACCTCCTATCGAGATCCATGAGGAAGAATTAGGGCACTAATCTCAAAGTCATGTCTCCCCGGAAGAAGGGGAGGCCAGCTCTGAACCAGCCTCTCCAGTCAAAGCAGGCAGGGGGTGGCACACCCTTGTTGAGGCTAGCAAGAACCTCTGAGATTAGGGAACAAACCCCACCAACTCCAACAGTCATCTCCCACAGTAGACTAGACCTATCGAATTGCCCTTGAATCTCAGAATCTCGTCATTTGCGGTTAGTGATGTGCCGCTCCTGGACATCCATAAGGTTGCCCAGATTTAAGTGACACATCGGTTTTTGCTGTGCCCAGAGGTAGGTTCAACTGGAAGAGGTATAAACCAGCCAGAAGTGATCCCTGCTAGGTTATGTGCACACTTACCCATGTCGTGACAGAGCAGACAGTGCTTAGCGACAAAGATAAAGAGCCCGACAGTGGACAGAATGGACATGACAAAAACTCTCTCTTGATGAGATATGAGATGCGTACATTTACCTATGTCGTGACACAGCAGACGGTGCTTAGAGAAGCAGATGAGGAGGCCGACTGACAATGGACAGAATGGATACAACAAACAACACTTTCTTGATCAGATTCGAGATGCACACACTTACCCATGTCGTGACACAGCAGACGGTGCTTAGCAAAGAAGATGAGGAGCCCAACAGTGGACAGAATGGACGTGACAAACAACACTTTCTTGATGAGGTACGATATGCGCACATTCTCTGACATGGTGGGATGTACCAGTCGACTCACCTTCAGAGTCACCAGCATGTGTGATAACGAACACAACATGAACACTATAAAGATCTTTTCATGTACCGCTGTAACAAATGATCACATTCTGAGTATCAGTATATCCCAATATCTTTTTTATTAATTGTTGCAAACACACATACTACATAAATTATGTATAGATTGTAATGGAATGTAGTGTATGTGTGTGTACGTACATGTTTATGTGGTTATGAACAAACAATCAGATTGATTTTAGTATACCAATATATACCAGATCACCTAATACTTAACCAAGGGTGTAGTGGAGAAAACACACCTTTGAAAAGTTAGGTCTCAAATCTCTGGTGATGTAAAATTACAACATCTGAGTACATTTATGACGTATTTCAAAATTAACGTACTCTCTGTCACCCAAAACAGGCGATGGGGCTCAATGGGGATGGCACATTAGGTAATACGTCAAATTTAATGAGATAAAACCAACATCACCAAGAAAATCAATTGCCCACTTTATCCAAAATGAGAAGCATTTGAACAAAGATAAAGGTATAACTATAATTTGGCACTATATTAGATGGAACAAACTTAGAAACCTCTAATTTTCAAAAAATGTCTTCTTTAATTAAGAATGTTAAAATAAGGTATTAGACGATTAGGTTACTCTCTACAAACATCTATTATTGGGTAGAGGTGGAAAATATTGTTTATACAGGAAATTATGACTTTAGTTCTTTGTTAACTAGTTGTTACCACTTAAGTGGTTGGAAATGTCATAAACTACAATTGTGTACATAGACACATACAGACACACAATCGATTCTAAATAATTAAAAATCCTACTTAACTGGAATAACTTGTACTCTCTTCAGAAAATCTTGCAATAAAAAATTCTGAAGCTGTGTGTGACACAATATTTGGTTTATACAATTAATTGTTTCCTTTTGCATTTTTATTTGTTTACTCTTGTTCATAAGTACTCCAAGTGAAAAATTAATAAATATTATACAGCATGATGTGTATTAAATGTTACAATGTCCAATTTTGAAAAATTAGGTGGAAATCTTGAAATGGGCAAATGAAGGTAATGTACAATGTACGAAGAAGGAAACTAAATTTTCTTAGATGAAGAATGATGGTTCCGTAATTACGCAATACAGGGGGAAAAGATCAATTTAGGAAGCATAATGTTAAGAGAAAACGCTAAAAAGTTTTGCCAAAGCCTTGGGCCGTGAGAATTTTAATTGTATTAGAACTCTTTGAAAAGTGTTAATTTCATCGCTGGGTTCCATTTAAATACATAAAGTACACTGATGTAGTTTTTAATCATGGACTATTAAGATGGACACATTTTTTGTAGCTCTAATTTAAATACATAATTAAACATGATATAAAACAATATCACTTCATATTTTTACTTTATAAATTACTATTGAAAATGTTAACTTTTTAGTTATTTTCAAACCAAAACATTAATTATTAATGTAAATATTTTTTGACAACAAAATTAATTTTATTTATTGTATATAAATTTTGTTAAGTTATTTATTTGAATTTTTTGATTCCACATAATTTGAACAAAATTTAAATTTATGTGTCGATGATTGGTAATGCAACATCACAGGATTAGAACGCATACATCATAAAACTTATTCTTGTCCATGTAGAAATGAAGTTTCATAAAACATTTAAAGTGTACAGATGAAATCTTGCTCGAAATATCTTGTCACATAATATATTCAAATCCTGTTCATTAAATTTGGTTTCATATCAGAGTTTAATTAAATAGTAAAAGTCTATACACCAATTCACCATAAAATGATGTTTTATGTTGGGATAGTTCTTGGGAAAATTTCATATGACCAAGGTTTAAGCTGCGATTGCATTTGTCACATTTTTTTAAACAAGCCGAGAAAATGCGACGCTGTTGAGAAAAGCTCTTGCAAAATTGTGATTAATGTTAAAGTGAGAAAGAACTAAACGCGGAAAAAAGTATATCACATTTCGAAAATCAGTTTACAGCATTAACAACATTGTTTTTCATTGATTCATACTGTTCATTCAACATTCAACATTCATTATACTATAAGATCATACATTTTATCATCACATTTAATTTCATGTATATCAAATATTACAACACTGTGTGGCGCCACCGGTTGACAAACTGTCTGGTTGGAAGACGCTTGCCTACTCTCGGATCAAAAAGTATAGATACCCAAGTTTGAACATTAACCACAAACTAACTAATACAGCCACAATACAGGGGTTACATTGAACTTAAGCTGGTTAATTTCGGCGTCTATACGTATAAAGTAAATTATTTATAACCAAGTTTTGGGTCTGTAAGAATGTAAAAAGTTACTGATTTTGGTGCTTTACTACTAAACTGCAATTTTGAAAGTAAAATTATTCATTGTTAGACATACAATGGAGGCCCAGTGCACATATGAAAAAAGCAGATGGGAAATGGTCTAATATATTAAAACCATATTCATTTATTAAGGCTTCTTCTTGCACTTAAGGACGCAAGTGAACCGTGCATGATCGTCGGTGTGATGGTTCATGTGTTCCAACAAACATGAATCAGATGCAGAAAATCAACAAAATCTGTTGAACTTATGTTAAAGTTGTGTTGAAAACTATAGTTTTAAATTGTGGTTACAAAATTAAATTGCCTTTAAAATAAAAATAATAACTAAGCTCAATAACGTGACCAAAGCTGAGTTTTTTAGCTGAACCTGCTTGAGAATAAAAGTTAAAATGGTTTACAAACTGGTTCGACAACAACTTTTATCCATATAATTAAAACATTCTGAGATTAGATACTCTAAGTTAGTATTCTTGTATAAAACTTTGGTCTTAATCAGATTACAAGTTTTACTGGTTACGAATGTTCAAAATTGTAATTTGGTTAAAAAGCATTAAAAGAGGTACCATTTCTCATTCCTACTAACATAAAAAAATTTTAATTTAACTCCTGTATTTATCGCTCAATTAGTTAGTTTGTGGCCAACGTTCAAACTAGGTTATCTATACTTTTTGATGCAAGAGTAGTATCCAACGAATGGCCATGCTTGGTTCTATGACAGCAGTATTGATGCGCTGTAGGTGACACACATACCAACAAAAATGAAAGTTGTATACTTCTAAACGTCTTGTCTTAGTGTCTGTTACTAATACTAGAGATTTGAGGTTATGTTACACTCGTAGTCAAATTTTATTTTGAAATGTGAGACATTCGTAAAAGGTTCAGGATAGCCAATCTAAGCAATTTGTTAGTAATCTCTATTGAAGGTACTAATAAAAAAGAATCCATTTCAATAAGGGTTAAACATTGTTGTTTACAAAACAAAGAAGGCTTAATTAGGTTTTTTAAGTTACATTGATGTTAAAAGTAACTTTTTTTAATACAAAATAACTATACTATCTAATTTTAAATTAAGAGCAAACCTTTCTTCATTTGTGCCGACATGGGACCCTAGAGTCCAACGCACTCTTTCTTAAAACCCGACGTGTATATTTTCGTTTGATTTGTATAGTCGGTTTAGATTAACCACATTTGCAAGAGACTTATCAAATGTATCTTACGGCAATTTGGAATGGCCAAGAATGTTATTTACTACACTTTTTTGTTATATATATTTACTTTGATATGAGACGAAAATTAACAAAAAAATATGTACTTTTTTGTTTGATTCTAGATTATTTTTATTATTACCTTCAATCAATCATATGTTTTTTTGAGTAAAATAAAAAGCACGTACAGAAGATACTTTTTATTTACAGAAAAAAATATTACAAATTTAGTGTTTTTTCTTGAAACACTCCAGACACATGTGGGGTTCATTTGGGCAGTCAGCACAGAAGGTGTTAACTTTTTTGGCTTTGTTCCTTGCCTCCTTGGTTTCCACTTCAAGTACTTTTTCTTGGTAGCACAGAACACACCTCTTTCTAATTTTCAGTGCAGGTCCTTCCCTTTTCAAGAGTATGTGTTTTGGTGCTGGTCTTTTTCAACCTGAAATAAATTAAAAATTATAACTTTTTAAAATAAGGATAATCAATTACATAAGTAACGACTGTAAATTCAGTAATTTTTTATGTTTACTAGATTATAATAAAACCTAAGATATTTTAGTATTTTTAGTTGTGATAGTGATATTTTCAAATAATAATAAAATTATGAATTATTACAAATTTGAATAAAAAACCTAGCAAGGTCATAATTAGTACGCCTACCTGTTTGTTGAAGCGGTAATGGAGGAATAGGAGCAGGGGTGTCTTCACCTTTTATCAGATCTCGCAGCAGCACTTCCCTGAACTTGGTAATTTCCCACTTCTTTTGTCTATTTTCATTGAAAATGACAAGAGCATTAACTACGCTTGTTTCCAGCAACAGTTCCACTGCAACTTTCTTCTACCACTTTGTGGTCTTTCGAAGTGGTGTATAGTAAGATGAAAGTTGATCAGATAAATCAATCCTTTTCTTGGCTTAGTTATAAGCTATAACTGCTGTAGGTTTCAAAATAGGCTCTCCAGTTTTTTTTTTTTCTTTTTCCTGTAGGCACTAGATTTGCTGCATCTTCAACGCAAGTGGATATCATATTGATGATATTGACCCTCCATTTGTCCTGCCACTTGATTATCTTAACAGCATTAACATTTTCTTTTGCTTGCATCTCTCTCTTTCTTATATTTTCCTTGATGAAATTCTTAGGAGTTCCTTGCCTATCTCCTCGTAGCGTTCCACATACGTATGTTTTTTTGTTAAGCTAACTTTCTGCCAGAGGTATACTGTTATAAAAATTATCACAATAGAGAATTCTTCCTTCTCCATCCAACCCAGAAACTAGGTATTCAACAACCTTTTGAGCATGGCCTGTGGATCCTGTAAAATAATCTTTTCCAGCATAGATTTTCATCTTCCATGTGAATCCATTGGACGAGCAAAGTTTGTAGACTTTTACCCCATATTTGCTTGCCTTTTGTGGGTTATACTGCCTTAAAACGAGTCGTCCTCGCTAAGGTATCATACTCTCATCAACCATGATGGATTCGTCTGGACAAAACACTGCTTTGTACCGTTCATTTATTTTGTTAACAAGAGGTTTAATTTTTATTAACCTCGGTTCCATTCCAGCCTCGTCTTCATTATTATGAAAATGCTAACATTTTAGTATCATGACAAAGTGGTCTCTTGTCATAGTTTTTTTTCAATGATAGGCTTCTTATAAATATTATTTGCAGACCAATACAGTCTCAGTTCAGGTGCAGGGCTCAGTCCCATGATAATTATTATGTCCAGAAACTTCCTCATTTCTGATTGTGTGCAGTCCAGCCAATTTCTCATTATTGAACGTCTTTTTACAGGACCTAAATGTAATGTTTGGTGAGCAAATCGGTTTATTTCTTCTCCATTAAATATATTATATCATCTGTGACAAACTGCTGAAATACTTCAAATGGATTACACACGTCAAATTCGTACTGTAGGCCTGGTTTTCCTGTAAAAGGGTATTGGCGGGTTGTAAATGTACAGTCATTCCATGTATCTGAAGCTTCATTTTCGAGTTGACCTACAGGCTTTACATTGTTATCTATATTGAACTCGTTATCAGGTACAGATTGGTCAAATTGATCATCTGAGAGGTTGCCTATTAGGCCTACATCATCATATGCATTATTTTCTAAATAGTCACCATGTTCTGAAGAGCCTTCACTGTACGAATCCAGTTTGATGAAGGTACATATTCACTGCCAGAGTATTCAAAGTCTGTCAGTTCGGAAATATCTCTGTTCAAACCATCCTCAATATCTCTTTCGTACACAATCACAAACACCACACAATAATGTTCAACTAAAAATAAACTAAAAACATGTAACACTAAACTGGAACACAGCTACATAAAACTTTAGGTTCGGTGTGTCAGCTAGACCACAACCACATGTAGAATGAAGCTGACTTTGAGGTTATGTTCATGAGGCAGGCCGGAGGCAGTTGCAGCACACAGCTGTTTGGTATTTATTTATGTCTGAAGACAAAACGAGAGCGAAGCCACATGTCCCTCTAAAGCCCCACGATGGTCTCAATCAATATATTATTACTTCATCCCGGCATGGGTCTCTAGAGCCCCACGGCAAAAATACTTTAAAAAATACTCAATATATTTTACTAAAACGAGTATACTTTATGTTATGTACAATCAAAATTAAAGCATTTTACACAAAAAAAAAATTACGGTTTTTTGACATTATATACATAAGGCATGTTAAAAAATCGATAAAATCACGATCGTCGCAAACGTGTTAAGAAAAAACTTCTTTTTTAGTATACTTTTACAATAAATTTGATAATATATTTTCTAACTATACTGCTTTTAATAAAAACTCTGCACAAAGATCATTTAATTATTGAGGTTCTAATTATTGAACACTATATGTATTGATGTAAGAATTGGTTCTGGAGGCTAAGTATTATAGATCTTCAGACTGTTTTTTGATACGTATTATTGTAATCTCCCAGAATATCAATGCTATTAATATGTGCTACAAGACAAATATTTTTGCTAAAATGTCTGAAGAGCTTGTAACATTTGTGCTAAGAAAATTTTCATCTCAGCTTAAACCCTGCTTATGACTGTACTGAGTTTGTTTACATTTTATTTATTCTGCTATTTTCTCATTGCCTCAAGTTTACCCATAAAACCAATGTAAAAATAATCGCTAATCCTCAGCCAAATCTTACTGTGTTACATGTACCATTATCAGAACTCAATGTTCCTCTTACAGAAATTATACTTCATGCACAATTTCAAGTCCATAAGTCAGTTCATATGATGGGCCTTGTTACCACTCAGTCAAAAAGATTTTGTGTTTTTTATCTATCTTAATTTACTACACTATCAAATAAAATTGTATTCAAATATTTACAATAGATTGTAAGTAAAACAAAATTATAACAAGAAAGATGAGAACGAAAGTACAAATAAACATGATTGAAAGTGACATGTTTACAGTTTACATCAGCAGACAACTCACTCACTAGCTGGAACTTTCATTTTTATGATTTTTGCAATATCTTCTCAATAAAACTGAACTAATCCAATATGGAGGTTATGATATTATGTACAGTTCCGCCCACTTGATCGCATGTTGCCTGAGAGCCAATGAGTCTCATGTATTCATCTGAATCTCGAGCTAAGCTGTGTCAGTTATGTTTATTTTTGTTTTATGTTTAAATTGAATGTCAAATTTTTTGTGAAGCTCAGGGAAAGTTTTCATGAAATTGCTGATGATATGTTCAGAGCTGTGTACGGTGATAGTGCTCTAAATAAAACATCAGTTTTTAAGTAGATAGTGTTTTAAAGATGACCGAGAAGTTGCCAAGTACAATTCAAGTAAATTTGAACATCTTATATTGATGAAAAATTCTTTGTCCTTATTTGTACTACAGATCACAAAAACACTGTGTGAACAATTGCTATTTTAAAACGATCTGAATGATTTTAAATGGATCATATTGTAAGTACAACACCCATAATTTTGTTTCCCTCTTCTCTCCCCCATTTCCATTCCTTTTCCAGTTTGTTTCCATGTATGCCCATGATAATCGAAAATGGCAGTGTGATTACGACTGAAATTAGACAAAATCTGTAAAATGCGTGATGTGGAACTCACGATAATTCTCCTTGTTGGAGATGTATGTGACGCCACAGAGAGAGGCAATCTCGGTGATGTTGAGCCAATAACACAGACTGAGCAGGCGTTGACTGTGGCTGCTGGAGGTCAGCCCCTTATAATAGGCATGGTAGATGCTAGCAATCAGCAGTCGGGGGCCGATATGCAGAGCAACACAGATCCGCCACAGGTAGCGCTGTGGGCTCACCCCTGTGATGGCACTGATTGACGGTATTATGTTGTAAACCTATGAATCAATAATCCAATTACATCAGACAACTGATTTTTTTTATATTCAGCTATTAAGTAATGTAATGGACATAAATTTAACAAAATTGATTACCTATATTTTTAAAGTTTAATAAATGACTAGGAGAAAACTTTACTTTCAAACAGCAGCTATAGTTAATCCGTATTTTTTCAACAATACATATTAACATACTTACGTGCCACTGAAATTCATAATTTTTACAACAAAAGAAATAATGTCAGGATATGTGAATTTGGACATCTATATTTTTATAGAGTACTTAGAAAGTAAAGATAAGATCGTTTTTCGTAACAATAGTTACAAAAAAACTTTAGTAATTTGAATCTATACTGTAATGTTTGTTGGTCAATTTTGTTGAAAAAGAATACATATCTATGGCAAATAACTACAAATAGGTGTACAGTGTTGCTGTACTGGACATCTGTGAGATTTTTTTTTATAACAAAATAATGAATCTACGGTAGTCTGAAGATTGCTTAGTTTTATTAGTATTTTTTTTGCTTCACAAACATGTCTCCTCCAAATAAAGCACTACTAACAATGGGTATACTACAACCTATCTAAACCTTCCTAGATGCTCTAACATAATAGATTTAACATAATAAGTTTCATTTGTTGGAAATAACATATTGGCCAAAATTGTATAAAAAGGATTTGTTTGTAAAAAATGACCTTGAAATTTTGCATCATTGTATCAAAATCTCAGAGTTTATTTAAGAGAGATAAAAGACCAACCCGACAGTGAGTCTCATGTATCTCGTCCGGCTGGAATATATAAGCTGTGATGAAGCAGAAGACTAGGGCACACAGAGGGAGAGATACGGTGACCAGACACAGCTGACGGAAGCTCAGTAGCAGGTGAACAGCTGGCCGCTCCCTCAGTCCTTCCTGCGCCTGTGACATGATACCATCCATCTCGGGTCAGGTGAGGGCTGCTACTCCCATACTGTCCATCAGTGACACCAACTATAAGTACATACAGAATCATGAGAAAAGGATAGTACGAGTAGTGTTGAAAATGTTCAGATGAATTGGTAACAAAGACGAGATACGTATTAATTATGCAATCAGATTTAATATTATACTAAACGACTCAAGTGTTATAAAAGGTAAATCGCTTTGCAAATTATTTTGACAATATAACACAATTTAATAATTGTCTTCTCTACTTGTTCCACATATTAAAATTAGTCCTACATCACAACTTATTTAGATAATCATTGCTTATACAGTAATCATATTTTATGCACATTCCTATATCTTGGTTCAGTTTAATTAACAAATTTAATTATAAAGGCTCTTGTGGGTTATGTAACAGCCTTAATTAGCTTAACCTACAATAGTGTTTTTGCCAGTAATTCCTCTTTAATTAATTAATTAATTATATAGTTAATTTACAATACTAGGTATTATTAATAATACTTTGGCTTTGCTAAAAATATTTCATATAAATTTTCTAATGTATAATAGAATAAATGTATGTAGAATAGCTGATGATTGTAGTAGTACTTTGTAAAGTTTAATTAATGCTGATAGTTCCAATCAGAACTTTTACTTTTTTCACATTTCAAAACCAAGATGGAACAGCATAGGCTGCATGTTTAATGGAGAGCGTGTTTAAGAATATGTGAACTTTGGATACTGGGTGACCAGTTTAAACTAGTCTTCTTCAAATGAAGCAGAGCACTGCTTGGATTGGTTTTAGATCTATGTTGCTTGTCGGAACACAAATGAGTGTAAATAACATAAATAAATAATGAAATCAAACGAGTCTTGTATGCCTTACAATTTGGAGGTTTGTTCACAAATCAAAGAAAAAGCTACAAAGAGTGATTTTGGCTCTGTAATGCTCATAACTTGAAATAGGTAAAGGTGACACAAAGGCTTCCTAATAAAAGTCCAAGCAATTCTGATGACTGAGTAACAGCCAACATAAATACACACCTTATACAGACAAACCTCCACCGTGTACAGGATACAAATGTGATTTTGAGAAGGAAGTATGCGAGTACCACCCTCGTCCAGTAACCCTTTGGTTAACAAAGGGATCATAAGAGGCGATATACTCCCGGTTTGTAATGGTATACTTAAGAAAACCAAAGGACCAGTATCATGCTCTCTAAACACTTTAATGGTTTTCCTTTAACAGAATTAATAACAAGGGATTTTGTGGCAGTAGCAGGAGTTACCACCCATCAATGGGATATGAGGTACTTTACTCAACATACCTCCCATATCCATCTACAAAATGTCCACAACTAGATGTGGAAAGACTATTTTTCACTATTGCATATGGAAAATGGAGACACTGGTCTTATGATGTGACATCAATGCCTATTAATAATTCTGGATTAGTTCACCAACACTAACAATAGAGGTGAATAGCTTCTTGAGATTACTCTTATATTTGATATAAATATTATAGCCAATATATGAGTCAAGCCTACTTTTAATATAAAAATTATAAATGTGGTTTTAGATATTGACATTACCTTAATCTATAGTCTCAGTGATATAAAACTGGTTTGAAGGCTTTCCTGCAGGACCATAGTTTGGAGGTTTGACTTAGAGGCTACTGAAACAGTGACCTATAGGTTATTCCAAATTAACTAACTGGAGGGGATATAGAAAGTCTCTAGCAGAAGGGTTACCAGAGGTGAGTTCCTTTGAGAAACATGAATACTAAATTGAAAGGTTGGCTTAACCGGTAGAAAATGTTGAAATAAAGCCTTATAACCAAATTTAATTTCCTCTTAAAAATAATAGGTTAGAGAAAAATGTTTTTAGGCAAATGAACTCAGAATATCTTTAAGAAAAGCAAAGTATTAATAAGGATGTTTGCTGAAGGGGCTTTCGAAACGGTAGTCATATGCTTCAATAGAAACAGCAATGATGTAACTGTTAATTGGTCGGTAGTAGTACTTTTAACAGTTAGCCATTGGTTTGAAGGCTTTCCTGCAGGACCATAGTTTGGAGGTTTGATTTAGAGGCTACTGAAACAGTGACTAAGGTCAGAGAGAAAACTACATTTTCTGGATTCCCGAACACCAAGTGCCAAAACATTTTTCAGTAGAGTAAAAACTATATATGCTTCATTGAAAACTCATAAGCAACAGTTGTAGTTATGGATATGTTTACATGTGTACTTATATTCATATGAAGTCATTACATCATATGATTAACACTTTTCACATAGTTTTGGGCTAAGTCTTAGAAAATATTAATTTTAAATTAATACAATTATTTTAAAGGTTTGTATGGAAATGTAACCACAAACTTAAACATGTGTAGATACTGATTGGTCTAAGGCTGCAACCATTACAAAATTAGCACTTTAAGAGTACCTTAAATAAGGATTTGCAATTGAGATATCTTATATTATTGTCTCTAATGAATGGAACAGAATTTACTGAACATACACTACTTAATGCTTGTAATGAATGACAACTATGTAGAAGAGATTCCAAGAATCTAGCCTCTGGAGGAGTACATTTATCTTGGCTAGGAATCATCATTTTGGCTAGTTGTACTAAAGTTAAAGATAACCTTTATGAGCGAATCTGGCAAGTGATCTGAGGTTGAGAAAGTACCGATCGGAAATGCCCCTGACCATCAGTATGGGCTTGGGTGGTGCCTTTGGCGCTACTCCGCACTTCTGGGGAAATAGATAAATATCCCTCTAGATGGTACTTAAATTTTCAAGCTCAAGTCACATGAGTTCTACATTATAATACATACATATTTATTTACCTACTTGTATAACCTAATGACAAATAGTGAATAGAGATAGAGTAGACTACTTCTTGCCAACATTGTTTCCTTTTAGGAGGCAGAAAACAAGAACCAATCGTCATAGTCACATGTAATCAAAGTAAGTCAAATAGCCTTGTTCTTTCTAATAATGTAGTTATTTTAGGTCCCCAGTAAGAAAAATTCTTCCAAAAAATGATGGCCTCAGGATAATACCAAAGTACCCATGGATGTTTCTGCTGTGACTTGTGGCACTCGTATCTTCCTTCCTCCCACCCCTGGTTGAATATACTTGGTTTTTGACTTTTCCATTCTAACTGAGTTTAGGTGAATCGTTATCTCTGTACAACCCTCTTGTGCTGATATAAAATTAATCATTTGATACAATCTATCCCAAGTTAAATATTTTAATTATTTAATATGGAATGTAACAATTATTCCCCATGACTTCACATAATGTTTCTCCTTTTAAATAATTGGTCTTAATATATTTGGATTTGATTCTTCATAAAATATTAAAATTGTAGGATCCATGTGTCTGTATGGACACTGACCCTTTAAGTACCAACATTTCACCTTCTCGACAATATCTAGATGTTCCTCACAGTCATTCAAAATCGTCCATAATTCAATTTATAAATATGAGCAGTAATGACCATCATGAGATAATTTTAATTATTTATTAAATGTTACTTGAATTATTGTGTTTGTAAAATTAACTTGATTTTTTTGTCATACCTTACATATTAGAACTGTCACAACAGATGATTTTATTTTTGTTACAATTACTCAAACCTGTATCCACAAATCACAATCCTAATAATACTATAAATGTGAAAGTTCCTTTGTTTGTTTTGCTTTCACGCATAAACTGTTCAACTGATTGCACTGAAATTTGACATGGACTTTCTTCTTAGGGTTCCTGGGATAAATATAGGTCTATTCTTATTTAGAAAATCCCTCCGGGATACTCCCCATCGGTCTTTAAAGTAGTAACAAAATCCCACCTTAGTCTCTAAAAGTTGTGAAATATTTATTAAAAGAGCATTTCTTAAATTTATCCTAGGCACCAATGCAATACAATATATCTTTTCTATGAACAAAGACATTACTGAAAATAAATTAACTCATTAAAAATTGTTGTACGATGATAGCATAAAGTAAAGAGCAATTTTATAAAGCAAATTAAGGTGATTGACAGTAAGAAGATTACAATAGACATTGCTGACAAATGTTCACTATGTTATTTAGCTTGTATTTGAAGGCGATGGTAATCAAGCTCTACCATGGAATCTTATTTAAATTTATTAAAATGGCACTCACATAGTTTAAAATAACCAATGAATCTACCAAAAATTTGTCAATTAATAGGAACTAGCATTATTGGCCACTGACAATAGAAAGTATTATAAATATCTAACATGAAAAATTGCATTATTATGAAAACAAAGATTTTACGTATTTATGAACATGTGGTATGCAATATACAAACAAAACATACAAGACCTACCACTCAATCAGTATGACTACACATATGTACACATCATGTTTACTGTAAAATTTGTTGTGTATTCCATTAGAATAATTACTTTATGATTAGATATTAATTTGTTTGTTTAGTGATAAAATGGCTTTGCTGTTCACACAAAAAATAAGATAAATAGCACTAAATAATTTTACATGGAACTTTTTAAACCCTATATCTAATAATTAATTAAATCTTTTTGAATATTCTTACATACAATTATATAAAATTATGAATTGAAAGTGTAAGAATTTAGTACATTAAATCTTAACTATTCCCAATAAATCACAGGTTCAATTCCATGGAAGTCAATGCAATTTTGAAAATGGGTTTGGACTGTTCTCTCTTAAACACGTTTAACATAATTTCATTTATAATGCTATTAGCATAGAAAGAACTCCCTTAAATATAAAATAAAACATCATTAGTATTTTCTTTCATCACTAGAGATGATCATGAATATCAACCTAATCACACACCAAGGGTTTGGATTTTTCTTCTACATATGTTACAAACCAAGTTTTTTAACACCAGCCCATCTTCTGCTGAACAATTAAATGTAGTAGTTTGTTTTAATCAGTAAATTACATACCTTTTTTAAGTTGCCACCAATAATGTTTTATGACTCGTTATTAAATTAACCCTGTAGAAATTAGGCAGAATATGATATGTGGACCTGGTGTTTATATTGCTTGGTAAAATCATTTAATACATCAAGTAACAGGACTATTGATATGTATTGTTAATATTGTTATATTTAAATGTTAAACATTCAAAATTTAGACATTTTCATAAATTCCCGACTTTTTGGAATCTTCCCGGGCCAGAAAAATATTCCCGGCGCACATCACTAACTAGATTGCAATGCGCAACCGTTTTTGAAAAGTGGTTTAAATGGTTCTCTGGAGATATCCTTACTTCTTTCTATATAGGGGTTTTCATCTCCAGTCCAAAGTACTGAAGTCAGGTAAAACACTGTTTGTCATCTTTTACAGCTACTCTGTGTTAATTTTGTAAATTAAACCGTCATTATTTTAGTTGTAAATAATTGTTCAAACAGATATTATGTCTGCAGGTTGAATTTGTGTTTACAGTTGATACATATCATAAGTTATGGTTTAAATTAATTAATCAACATCATTTAATAATAACCATCAATAGATGGTTCTAACTTTATTATAGCCTATCATTTATTAATATTGAAATATAAAAACTCATCGTTTATTAATATATACATATAAAAACTATGTCTGCATATTATATTCCAAAAAACTAAAAGTGATAAATTCTTATATTTTTAAAATTAAAAATGTGGATTTATCACTATGTCCATTAAGGTAGTAATTACTGTATTGTTATCAATAATTATATTAATTTTTTAATGAGCTATTGATATATTATATTATTAATTAATAACAGCCTTCCAAATCTGCAAATCTCACTATCAGAAGGTTAATTAAATAAGCATTTAACTTATATGACAATTTTGAGAGAGTATTTTTCAAAACTAGCTGAATTTATCAAAGCAAGGAGAGAGAGACTAGGTCTACACCTATGTTTACATTAAGTTTAATCATAGGGGTAGGGTCCAATAAGCGGACCCGGTTTTTTATATCGAAATTGGCAAACGATATTACTTAATCATAACCATCGATATAATCAATCGATACTGATTAATTATTTTTAACAATTAACTTAAATAATCTATATGAACAGCTGTAAACACTTTTAAATAATACAATTAAGGTAATATTTTAAATTTCACATAAGTAACGTTGTGTATTAAAAATGGCTGTCAATCTTAGGAAGCTTCACGAAATTGCTTTAAAAGACGATAAAACATGTTTTTTATGGCTTCAGAATGTTGGGTTACTACCTAAGAATCCATTATGTGATATTTGTGGAAAGGTAACAAATGTAACTGTCAGAGGAGCTAACATGGTCGTCTTCAGATGCAAAAAAAGAAGGTAATGGTAAAGGTTATTTGTTACATCATTAAATTCACATTTTAATTTAAAACATATGATTGTTATTACTTTTATATCGATTGATAGTCTATGATTCGATATGCGAATATTAGGTATCGATGATTATATTCTTCGATATAAAAAAACCGGGTCCGCTTATTGGACCCTACCCAAGCATAGATTTAATATTTAGCTTATACTAGCTAAAGAAACTAAAACAAAATAATATATCCAATTATTAAACTTACTAGGCCTTGGCTACACAAAACGACTTTGGTTTAGGGAACCCAGATTGTTGCATTAAAAATTGATCAGAAATAAGGAAGTTATGACAGTTGGCTCAAATAGCCAGATTAGCTCTCGGGTAAGCCATTCGGCCCTTAGGTAGGGTGGTCAGTCCTTAGGTAGGGCAGAACTGCCCCAACTTTGGTCCTAGGATAGGTCTGACAGTGAGGTAATTAGGCAGATAGGCTTACTTCAAATAAGAACAATTAAAATATAAACAATACTATTGCTTATGGCAGTTGGTCCTCATATAAAGTTCGACAATCCAGGTTAGGTGAGTTTTAATCAATTTACAATTATTCGCTATCTTCTCCCCAGAATCTGATTCCTCTAGTTTGTTGATGTTAAGTTAGTAAAGTTATACATATTAGGCTTTTAATATAAATGTTTTGATACTTTTTAACACTTTCATAACTAAAATTAGTGGCAATAATGACAATTTACATACTTAAGAATATTTTTAAGGTGGTTTTAGATATTTTTCATGGGTATCTCTATCCTCAATATTTGCCCCCGTATGCCTTGATATCACTGATAGCCCATTGCAATGAGACACAATTGCATAAAATGTACCTAGGATCATGCATAACAGGCCTGTATATTAATTTAGATACACAAGTTTTTGAGTGGACTTATCAACCTACTTTCAGACTCATATCCTCAGACAATTTGCAAAGAGAGGATATGTTTAGTATAACCAACTGTAATTAATAAATAATTAACTTAAGTATATAGGGCAGTTATAATGGGCAACTTTATTTTCCAGTACCTCAATTCTCACTGAAGCCCTATGAATAACCTTATAATTGAGTATAATGTATTATATAAACATCATGAATTATGACGGTTTTTAATAAGTTGTATAAACCCATGTTAGGCCTACCTTGTCATTAGATAAAAGAATAAAATTATAGACAAGCCAAGCGCAGTTTGACTAGCGATATTAGATTATAAATCCTGAGAGAATTAAATATAAAGAAGACATATATGAATAAAACATGTTAAATGAGAAAATGTCCTCCACACATATGAATATCACCAAAAGCTATTATTTTTGGATCTAGTTAAGTTTATTAGGGCTATTTATAAACCAAACACAACATTTTTCCATCCGTAAACGCACCAAAACCAACGAAAACCTAAACATCAAGCGAAGCAGACGAGAATAATCAGTGGACAATTGACAGATTTGCAGCTTATGGGGAAGTTGAGATTTCAGCCAATAACGTTTTATATTATTTAACAACAATTTGTTTATTAACAGGTCATACTATATGAATTGTACACATTGTGATCTACATTTTTCACAGACAGAACAAAGTTATCATCGAACCAAATATAATTACTACCTACGTTTATGAGTTGTCATGTTCTACCAATAATAAAAACTATATTGAAAAAACAATATTGTAGAAAAAATTAAATTAACTTTGAATTATACATTTTTTAGAAATTTTTGTCTGTAAGGAGAGAGCCATGCAAATCTTTTAGATTATGATTTGTTTCAAAAACATTATATCTGTGGTTTTTATATAATAGTATATTCCTGTTTTCACTGATTAAATGTTTTTGTGAGTATTTATTTCTTGGCTAATAGTTTGTATTTACATAAAACTACATATGTATGTATAATTATTCTAGGGTTAACATATACACATATCGCTCGCTTCGGAGAGGACGTCAGGGCATTGATGCTGGGGACTTGGGATAAAGCGATTGGCAGAATAGAGAGTTTTACTTGTGGCATTGAAAAGCAGAGTGTGTCTGATAATAATAGTGGGAGTGTGTTTACAGTAGTTAAAATAATTATTGAGGATTGTTTGTTAAAACTAAGATATATTATATACATACTTCTAAATAATTCTAATGGTACAGAAATAAAAGTACGTTTAGTTAGTAATATAAATATCTTAGTTTACTTTTTATGAGGTGAAGTGGCAGAGAAGACTTATTAGTCGTAACTTCACCTTTAATAAAGTAATTTTTCATTTCATATTTACAGCATTGGGTTCAACCTATCAGTCTTGTAATGGAACATACATACTGCAATGAACAATAATTGTACCGTAAAAATAACTAGACAGTTATACTAAACATCTTTATTGTCACAATATTTACATTACATTACATGCTAGACTTAATTTTTAAAAACATTCTGAGAATTCATCAGCACAGCACTTACTTTGTACGGAAACGAACATAATTAAAGATAAAGTAAAATATATAGATACATTTAGAAAATTATAACAAAATAAATGTTTAATTACTCTATTCGCTCGTTGGGCAATTAATACTTTTGTATCAATCAACATAGTTAGTTAGTGCTAATACTTTTATAAAATCGTAGCAAGAGGTTTTATTTTAGGTTTGTGAAACTATATGAACAGATTGTTATAATATACACTGACATACACAGAAATTAACTGCGAGTTTCAAAAGTAACCTGTTATGTCGCGGTCTGTTTTTATTGATTTTGGTTAACTATCATTCGTTATATTTACATTATTACTAAGATATGTAAATCCAGTATTACTAATAACCATATTAACAACCTTTAAAGTACAGAGTAGGCCTGTAAATCGATCTATAATAAATTTAGATAAACCTTGAGGTGCAACTTTAAGAAATAAACAAGAAGTAATAGATATTCTAGGCGCCCTTAAAGGGAAACTCATAAATATGGGTATTATGTTAAAAACCAGTACTAGTGGTTACATTAATAAAACAAGCTCTGGAGCTGTTCATATGCCTCAGATCATGAATAATATAAAAATCTACAAATTTTGTATAACTCATCATCATAGTATAATATAACGTAATGTTATACTTTGGAATTATGACAAATATCGCAATTGTGTCACAATTACATTAACGTTGGTAAAGTAATTTCTCATTATCAGCTCATTCCGCAACCTTCCATTCCAATACAGCAGCTGGTAATCCTTACTGGTGCAAATTGCTTGTTAACTTACAAATCTAATACCAATGTTGAAAGTAATTATGATTTTGGATATTTGCCATCATTAAATGTTAAAAGTATAACACTACGCAATCCATTGGCACATTTGTTTAGTTAAAAAAAGTCTTAAGTACACTTGAAGAAGATGGTAGAGTTTAATCGTCGAAAAATATGTAGTGTTACACTGTTTTTGTAACGTATAACGATGGCAAACATCAAAAGTCCAATTATTATTTCAAACCTTCCATCAACAATAACAAACTCTAAATGTTGAGTTTAATTAGGTATATAATAAAGTTACAGCGTAAAAGTGCGACTAGGCCTACAGATATCAATTAAATTCAGAAGACGAAATATGTTTAGCAGAATTCAGAACTGAACATTCTTTATCATACACAGTGTTCAACTGTTCAATATCGTCAATAGAATCAATTTTCACACACACACACACACACACACACACACACACACACACACACACACACACACACACACACACACACACACACACACACACACACACACACACACACACACACACACACACACACACACACACACACACACACACACACACAACAAAGTAATAACTAATGACTAATAAGTAATTATCCCCATATCAAAACATAAATATATGGACTTAATGCATAAACAAATCATAGCACACGCAGTCAGCATTACATTAAAACCAACAATGTCCTATAAAATGTATAAAGCAAATCAAGTTGAGTTTCTCTTGTGTTATAATTGTTATATATGATTATAATTAATATTTTCAACCAATAAAGTCCTGACAATTCGTCATTTTTGTGCTGCCATCAAGTTATTATTAAAATGTATTACACATAGAGTATGTTAAATTAATTTTTGGCTACTTTAAATTTATTTAATTTTGTGTTACACTGACATATCGGTATTAGATTTGCCATTAACAAAATGAAATTAACATATTTCCACTATCCATGGATACAACTGGGAGAACTTTTATACTATTTTGTTGGTTCCAAATTGTATGTATAATGCAGTGCTCCGTTTGAGACGGAACGCACAGAAATAACTTTACGGTCCATCTCTATGAAAAATAAGCTCTTTGGTTTGACCGGTATCCCATGAACCTCCGACAGTTATGTCTGAATATATTAGAATGTTCTGTTTGGTAATATCTGAATGTTCCCTTTCCGGTTCAGACGTATGGTTGTAGCCTATTTTGTAAATGGCCGTAATAGCATTCTTTCAAACGATCTCTTTCAAAATTTTTACGTCTTTTTCTGGCTTGAGAGAGTCAAGCAGTGCATTGAAATGCTTAGAGCTGGTAGTAAGGAGATGCCAATCAACGAAACTTATGAGATGCTTAGAAATTTGTATGTTGTTGGTCTGCTTAATGTTGTCACAAATTGGTGTATTTGTTACGTGAAACAAATCAAAGTGTTTTTGCAGAACTCAAAATGTAAACGGAGGGAAAAATAAATAATGGAATCCTAGAAGATTGTCCTACAAGAAGACCGGTGGGGTTTCGCGAATGCTGCTCTCAAAGCCCTCGTTTTAATATTGGCCCAGTTAATTTACATTCGAACCCCCAAATGGCCACAGTATAAGACAGATATGAGTATATCAACCCATAGCATGCGGCCATAGTAACATGAGTGTCCGCAAATATATATATATATATATATATATAAACTTGGATAAGGTGCGAATTACAAATATCTCTGAACGCAATTTCTGGCAGACAAAACCAATGTAATCCTGGTTAGATTTTTTGTTGGTTATCAATATACACCCCAAGAAACTGTGACATCACACAGTGATACCTACAACTCTCCCAAAAGCAACTTTGGATTCTCCAATTGTTTGGATGTATTAGCGGTAAAGAACTTGAGTTATTGCTTCATTAAGAAATAGTCTGTTTCTTTGAATCCAATGCATTAAATTAATGGTTTCTCTAGAAGCAAATGATCAGAACGTTTACTGAACCCTATGTTGATCGAGGTTACCTGACTCACGCTAATGGTCGACGGATGAGCGTTGCGCTCACCTAATGATTTTTGCCCTACTAAGTGTAATATACCGTGGAATTATAAATAAAATAAAGTAGGTTTATATTTTATTATTATTAAATTAGCTAAGCAAGAGTAGTAAAAATACATGTAGTACCATTCTCTTGAACATGCACCAATCACATTATGAAAGATAAATTGAACAACTTCATTAAAAATTTCGTCTTATCAAAGAAGTAATGTTTTACCGTTATCAATGTTTATGGCACCAAAATATTATTTTACATATGTTTTAAATTTATAAACTAAATAAAATGTGGAATAACTTACAAACCAGAAGTACATTCTACACAGAGTCAGATCCACCTTTTACAGTTTATGTTCCTATTGCACTGAATCACTTTGTGTTCACCAAATATTGGTGCTACACAGTTGCACATCTTATTGTTTTCAGTCTGAGTTTCTTTTTATGACAGAACCCATATTTGGCTCTCTTTGGGTTCCTTATTGGCTGAGCTCTTGGTATTCGAGATGGCGACCCAAGATGATTCCTTATTTTCAATCGCAGATCGTTGTTTAGTCCATTACACGATGCTCCCCATACCAAATATGGATTTATAAGATTGAAAGCCAGCTTTAAAGAAGTGATATTCTTGTGACCTTATCTCCAGGATTACAAATTCATGATGATTTGTGCATTGATGTCTTCAGTATGAAGAAAATAACATATAAATAATATAAATATATAGGAGCTGTGAAATGAAATTCTTACAACGGAATATTCTCATTAATAGCGTCTACCACATCCACACTTCCTTTGAATTAAATGTTCAACAAATACAAAGAGACTACTGGAAACCGGTATTTGTTTTGTATTTGTTTTTTCTTGTGTTAACTCCCTTTTGTTTTATCAGTATAGCTACTACAATCAAGTTATGTTGTGTATCTAGATAATTTACAACCAGAATTGACGAAAACTAATTTTCCATCGTAACGTTACGCCCAGTACCATGATTGCTGTAGTTGGCCGTTAACCGTTGACGTCTGTTATCTCACGATAAATGTCCGTCTAGCTGAGTTGCACAGTATAATTCTAAATTGTATGTAGGATACATTCTTGAGTCGATTAAAGTAAACAATTCCAAATCATACCTCGCAGGCTTCTTGAGCCAAATATTATTGAAAAGAACACCACCCCTTAAACTACTAAAGCATTTCGTCCAACGTTACATATTCGCTGACACAGTAGCATGTCTTTGAAAACATTCCACAAACCCATCAAAGACATTTCTATTGGGAGCTAGATTGTCCAAAGCTTGTCTTTTTTGTCTGATGGCTGCATCATCAGATAAAAGCGCATTTAGCTCATCGCCATCCGAAACAATTTTGGAGCGGTCCCTTAATTTACTCATAAGTCAAATAGGTTTTCATGTGAGGATTTAGCCCCTCCTACCATACACAGCAGTCCGATCAGAGCTTTTATATCTTGTGAATTTGAATTCATTACGTCAGATTCAATTGTAATTCTGTATAAATGTTTTCCAAGGGAACATTTGTGTATTCAGTTATTTCAATTATTCCCTGTTCAGAGAAAAAAAAAGTTTCGAGATTCTAAAATTGTTGTAGTATTTTCGCCTATCCTTTTACACTAGGTAGATGCGTTACAGTGTGTCTTCGTGCGCTGCGTTATTGTTCAGAGGATGCATGGTTGCTCCAAATCGTAAGTTGGTCACGACCTTTGTAATGCGGAGCAGTAGTAACACCTGTTGCTTCTTCGTCACCTGATCATAATCACTGTTTTGCACAGTATCCTCTTCGAAATCATCAATAGAAATACTTCCACCAACAAAAAAGAGGTCTTGAGAATCAGATTCTACTTATAATCATTGCACTAATTGATTATCTCTATCCATAATAAAATAATTAATAGGACCTGAACTGAATACAACCAAAATAACGACTTGTAAACCATCTGAGAAAAAAAACATATATTAGTAAACGCCAATTGTCAACAGGAGGGCGCGGTGATCTTTGACGCATAGTATTGTCTGTTTCGACGTCCAACTAAAGGTTACGTAGAAACTCACATTGCCGTGCTCCCCACTCACCAAGTTTGGGGTTGCAGCTGTTAAAGGTTAAGGGCCAACATTGCCAAACTATCAGAATTTGGAGCAACATCATCTTTAAACTGAGCGCTGAGCAATCCCTCGAACAATTTAGGGCTAATAATCTAATCTCTTTTTAGTGACCAAGGATTCTTAAATAAACTCAGATTTTTAATCTGTGTTGTCAAGATCTAATTATGTCGAGTGTTTTGGTTATCTTCATACTTTCTCTATAATGTTTTTCGTTTAATTGTTGAGTATATATTGTTTTTTAAAATACTGTAATCTAAAAATGTAGGTCGTAAGTTTTAATTATTGAAATGCAGACATATAAATATCTCTTACTGCAATTTTTAAATAGTTTTAAATGAATGTTTAAACTTTTAATTTGCCTTTGCCTACTACAGTGAATAAATATTATTTGTATTGTATTGTATTGTATTATTTGTATACACTTTTAATCTTCCGCTGATTTATAAAATTAGCTGTTAAGATATATGGATATAACCAGTGGTTCCCAACCTTTTGTTTGGCGACCCACTTCCAAATGTGTTTTCACATTCGCGACCCATCCCTCACCCGTGATTTTATATATACATATGTATATTATGTATATATAACATTAATATAAAATACACATGATTTATATTTTACATACGTGTATAGAAAAAAAATAAAATGTAAATAAATATGTACACAGCTTAGTATTGAAAACATAGAAAGAGTGTATTGATTATTCAAGATTACAAATAATTTTTCTATAATACTAGTGTGACTTCTGGCATTGTTTTGACTGAACAAGTAATTCAATGTCAGGATTAAAATTAGATATTTTGAGGCGTAAATCACTTTCAACGTCCACCAGTCTGTTTCTATACTTATTCTTGATGTGAACCAAGGTTGAAATAGCACGCTCACAAAGATATGTTGTCGAAAAAACCATTAGGAATCTCATTGCCTTTTCATACAAAACTGGATAGCTTTGCTTAGCATTCAGCCAAAATGAGGTCAAACCTTTCTTCTTGAACATGGTTTTCATGGTGGAATCACAGGACAACTCAATTAAGGGGAGTCCGACTCCCATAAGAACGCAATGTTAACTATATGTTGCATAACTTGAAAACTATTTAAGATAGCTTACTGCTTTTGGTTTTATTTTGAAGATCATGTATTTTTCTAGCGCCCTAGGAGAGGTTTTTAGTTGTTTTTTTTTTTAATAAATAAATTATGAATTTTTAAAAATTTTGTGTTTAAAAATTTAAAATTTAAATATATAAATATTTTAAAATCAAATTAGGATAATTATATCCCAAAACCCTCTCCTAGGGCACTAGTATTTTAGCCAAGGAATGTGTGTTAAAAATTTCATTAAGATATCTCAATCGGTGTAGGTTTTATACAGTTACAGTTTTAACAAATTTTAGTTTCGGTAAACAGCAAAAAACAAAAAAATATATGTAATAAATAAATTTTTTTACTTTTAATAATGTCCAGCACAGTAACTAGGATTGTCTTGATCATCTTCTGCCTCATACAAGTACTCTAACTTCCTTTTGGCAACATTTCTTGACTGTATAATTTTTTTTCCATATCGGAAACAGCTTTTTCAGCTTTGGAAACACGGTCGAAATCGAGACGTCTTGCAGTTTGAAGTAAATTCCTTCCAATTTGTAGGCCTAAGTGTTCCATTAATTTTACTTTAGCTAAGTGTCCACTGTTGGATGTCAAAACAGTTTCAAATACACCAAATTTCAGGGTTTCAAGATTTACAAATGTGTTTTTAGGTATTTTACTCCAGATAACATTGTTCAAAGATTCATTGGGGTTTTGGGATTTACCTCTGAGACATTTTTGCAACAGTTCTGGCTTGGCAAGATCCCTGAATATAGGTTTGATCTCTTGAAGTATCACCTCAGGCAAACGGAAGTGCTTGGTGTGGTCATAGGTATCATTTTCACGGGTTGCTTTTATGAGTCTGACTATAGTAGCGGGGCTGGATCGACTTTTTGGTGTGCAAGGTTATTTTAAATAATTGTTTTCACTTATTTAGAATTTTCTGTACCATATGTGTTATATATCGTTAGAAAGAGGAGATTCCAAAGAAAAATAAAGTGTTATAAACTAAAAATTACACCAAAAAAATTTCTGCGGTCAGACTGCCCTTAAAGCATCTTCCTGAAAGAAGAAAAAATATATTTTTTAATAGAAGGTAATTTTGCAATGCTTAAAAACTGAAGCTTGTAGGTCAACCAGTTGTTACCTATTTCTGAAAGAGTTAATTTTTTCCCACAAGAACAAAAATAGCTACCATTGAAAATTCAGAAAAATTGATTTAGTGTGATACTTAATTACAATACAAAAAATTATAATCGGCATTTAAAAATTCTGAATAAAAATAACATTTAAGCAAAAAGTTCATGTAAAAATGTGTACATACCTCAAATGCTGCTAAGTTGACGTTCTTAAAATTATCCTCGTCGAATGGATTTTGTATCCACTTATTAGTAGCTGCTATTGGTGGAAAGTATCGCCTCAGTTCGGATGACAAGCCTTGTAAGTGTTCAATTATAATTTCTGAGGTTACTGAATTTCTGTCAGCTCATGGAAATCCACAAATTCGTTCATCAATGGGAATGCATCAAATTTATTTGCTTGTACCTTTTTATGCCATCTATCAATTTTCTTAATAGTAGCATCCACTTTATCTTGGACAAAGAATCGATGTACATCTTCTCCTTGTAGTGTAAGATTAAGGATGTTTAGAGAGCTAAAAATGTCAGCTAGGTATGACAGTTTTATCAGCCAAGTCTCATCATTGAGGCAATCGCAAAGAAAATGTTTGGCCTTTTATTTGCCATCGTGTTCAATTTGAACCAAAAACAATCTAACTCGAAGTTCGAACAATCTGGAAAGCACCTTTCCCCGTGACAACCAACGCACTTCACAATGTAGAAGTAACTGCTTATGGTCGCTTCCCATTTCATCACACATTACAGCGAACATCCGAGAGTTTTTTGATTGTACTTTTATTAAGTTCACAATTTTTACGTCGTCATCAAGAGTGCTTTTGAGGTCTGGATTCATTCCCTTAACCGCCAAAGCCTCCCTATGGATGCTGCAGTGGGTCCATTCAACTAACGGAGCTACTTCCTTGACTTTACCTACTAGGCCCGTATATTACCGGTTGGTAGGCCTGGTCCTGCACTGCATACACATCGTTAACGACGCTCCATACTTTAAATTTAATTAAAGCAGTTTAGTGTAATCTAAAGTGACCAGAGTTGAGTAACTTAGTATTTAAATAAATTTTTTTGAATTAATAAGTGTATCGGGACTATATCATATCACGCGAGTAAGTAACAGATCGTAGTTAGCCTAACAACTCAACTAACAAGGTTAGACTGGCCGACAGTAATACATCCACGTTGTTTTTATCGATCTACGGAGCGTCCTATCATTGGGAATTGCATCGTTATCTTATCAACGTTGGTGGCTATACCGGTAACGTCCTGAGACGGTAAACCTGAGTTCGCCGGCTCAAGTCCAAGTACCTGATTAAACTTTTGCTAATTCAGTAAACACATTTAATTTTATTACACTTTTTATATTTTATAATCTGTTACTTATTTATAAAATTGTTATCTACTTGTTTATTTATATAATTGTAATCTACTTATTTATTTATATAACTGCTATCTACTTATTTATTTATATAATTGTTATCTACTTATTTATTTATTTATCTTTAAAGTTTTTATTGCGTTGACTATTTGTAACAAACTAGAACTTCTGACATGAGTTTTAAAAATTGAATTCACAAAAAATGGGAAACCAAACATTCTGTTTAACAATAATAAATACCGTGAAAGCTACTCATTAAAGTCTGGAGAAATTATTTGGCGCTGCCTGGGAAGGAACTGTGGAGCCACAATTAAATCTAATTCAGAGAGGACGACCGTTACTACAGTCAACTGTAAACACTCGGGACCACACCCTGTTACGATGAGAGCCCTTAACATCTCCACGGATGAGCTCATCGTTGCCGGCTACTCCACCCGCGGCCGAGACCACTACGCCCCGCTCTTCTACGACGCCTTCTCCAACGCACCCTGGGTCTCCCATTGAGGCGCTGACACAAACTGCAACGTCTGGCTACCCGTCACCCGCTACGCTCGTCACACCCATCTCCTGCCGTATCATCGCCCGATGCCGTCTCGGACTCCGCCCTTCCTCGGAGTTCAAGTGGGTTGGGAAGCCGAAAACTTGGAATTGAGGAGGCGTATCGACCAACTTACGGCTGAACGAGAACAAATTCTCGACCACTCTATTCAGTCGGACGCACGTCTTCTCCAATTCACCGATCAGCTGTTTGTAGCGAACTTGTCGACGATCAAGACTCCTTGGTGGCCGTACAGCTGATTGTGCCGTACAATGTGACCTGTCCGTCGTCGTCTACTACCTGCCAAGACCCGCGCTGCAGTGAGATCCGCAACTTAGTTTGCCAGCCTCAAGACCACCGTGGAGGTGCTGGAGGCTGAGTTGGAGTGTATTAAGGCTGAAACGGTGAAGAAAAGTAAGACTCGGAGCGATTCAGAAAATGAGGGCTGGGTGGTGGTACAAAATAAATCACAAAAAGAAATTCAAAAAGTAACCCAAAATCTGAAAATATTTTATCCGAGCATAAGCGCCATATAAAATCTGTTCAAAAAAAACAAAAATTCAAAATTCAAATTAACAAAAAAAATGCCCACAGGAACAACATCTCAAATATATCGCACATCCATCATCCAGGTAATTAACCACCCCAAAATGTTAAGGGTTCGGAGAAAAAAAGTTGCCATTTCCAGCGATGTATATCGAGGGTGACAGCCATGTCCGTCATCTGATCGGCCTTGTTCGACAGCGCGTGAGTCCATCGACCAGGGTGGGCGGCACCTGCAGGCCGGGGGCCAAGCTTCTGACGGTGACTGATAATGGTCTACCTCCGCCTGGGAGCTGCTATGTCCTGTTCGCTGGAACAAACGATGTCGCCGCCGATGAGTCCTATACCATCTTCGAGCACCTAGAGCGACAGTTAACTGCTCGCCTCAGCTCGTCGGCCGTCATCGTGTCCACTGTTCCGCATCGACATGATCTCTCTATGGACCACGCCGTGAACCAGCGTATTGCCCTCGTTAACTTCTACATCGAGGAGCTGTCTGTTCGATATAAAGGAATAGAGGTGCTAAATTTCAACGAGATCGGAAGACGCTGGTTTACCCAACACGGTATGCACTTGCGACTGCCTGGCAAGCGGCTGCTGGGCTGAGCTTCTGTTGGGGTGTCTTGATCGTTTCGGTCAGTCACCAACCATCCGACCCCCAACCTCGCCTGCTCATGCTGCCTCTTCTTGTGCGGCCTCTTCCACTCCGTTGTCTTCACTGCCTGTGCAAGATCGCCAGCAACTGAGCTCGGAGGCACTATCTCCAACGGCAGTGCAGCCTGTGGAGCCGGTCATCGTTGGGTCCACTACATCGAGACCAGTTCCTCTACTTATGACGCCAGGACCTGCTTCCTCGAGATTCGCGCTGGTGCCATCTCCAGAGGGCGCGATGACACGTCCTGGCAATAAGACATTCGCCGAGGCCGTCAACAGCTGTCCGCCTGCCACCTCATCGCCGGTGCCTTTGGTCAAATTTGATTCTGTTTTTTTAGGGGCCCCACGCCTGGCCGACGAACAAAATTGACTGACGTTACCCAACAAATACAAACGAGTTCAAAAATTTCTCAATCAGATTCAAATCCGACTGCTTCACCAAAATGCCCAATCTGCCACTAACAAGCTTGACGAAATTCAACTGATGTGTGCAGAAATGAAAACAGATGTACTTGTATTAACCGAGAACGGTTTTAATGACATGAACATCGACCTATGCAAAATTTCCAAATTTCACATTGCTAATTCATATTGCCGACAACCTTTCCAAAGGAGGAGGAGTCGCCATTTTTGTTAGAAAAAATTATACTTTTTCTCCATTTTCACCAATAAAAACTAGCGAAAAAGATTTTGAAGCAGTTGGGATAAAATTCAATTCAAACAGATCAAAATTAACCGTCATCGGAATCTGTAGGTCTCCCAATGGCAATGAGGAATGTTTTTTTACACATTTTGAAGCCCTACTGATGGATTTGACTAGCCATCAAACAGGATTATGTCCTAATGGGTGACTTCAACATTAATGCAATGGACACTAATCATCCTTCCACCAAACGATTTGTCGACCTGTTAAGGTCATTTGACCTAGAATTGTTAGTCAAAACGCCAACGCGTGTGACACATTCACAGTCGACAATTGACAACATCATCTCCAATCAATCAAGTGTCGCAGTGTCCGTGGTCAATACAGCTATCTCGGACCACTATGGCCAAGAGGCCATAATTAGTGGAGTAAAAAATCGAGAGGGAGCTAAAAATCACGAAAACAATAAGAGACTTAAGGCCAGGAAACATCGCTCTTCTCAACACTTCCCTTTCTAAAGAAAAATTGGAAACACCAAGATTCAATTCATTCAGTAGATGAGCATTTTAAAAGGTTTAGTGATACACTCAACTTTCATCTTGACATTTACTGTCCACTCAAAACCATAAACGTTTGTCCCAAAAGGGTAAACAACAAATGGATAACTAAAGGAATTTTGGTTTCTAGAGAAAAACTAAAGATTTTCTCAGAAATCCAAAAAAACGTCCCAAAAATGAAGAATTCAAGCGGTTTTTTTCGAAATTACAAACGAATTTATAGAAAAGTTATCCAATCTGCAAAGGCATATGATGTTTCCAAATCAATTATATCTTCCAAAAAATATTTCTAAAACTGCATGGGACATCATCAACAATAAAAACAAATCAAGTAACAAACAAATCAAATTAAAAAGTGGTGATAGACTTGTGGAGGACGCGGTGGAGGTTGCAAATAGGTTTAACAGATTCTTCGGATCTGTGGCTTGTGAGCAAGGCCTTGCCCATCACCCCCACAAGGAATCACAAGACGTAGGCAGTGTCCAGTAGCCTCCCTGGCACTGGCACCTGTCGTTGAGGAAGAGCTTGAAAAAAATAATTCAGCAGCTCCCCAGCCAAAAAAACAAATGATTTAAATTCAATTGTCAACGTGGCTCATAAAAAAATGTTCAAAGCATATTGTGAGACCATTAAACCAATTAGTAAATTTCTCTTTTGAACAAGGAGTTTTTCCCTCACTCCTCAAAACCGCTAAAGTAACCCTATTTTCAAGAAAGACGATCCCCAATCCCCACAAAATTACCGGCCTGTCTCAATTTGCCAGTTATGAGCAAAATATTCGAAAAGCTTTTCTTGACACGAATGCTTCAATTTTTGAATAAACACAACCAGCTATCGGAAGACCAGTTTGGCTTCAGGGAAGGGGCAAGTCGACAATAGACGCAGTTGTAAATCTTGTCGACATGGTTGTAGAGGGACTAGAACGTCGGGATCACACATTGAGTGTGTTCCTGGACTTATTCGAAAAGCATTCGACTGTGTTGACCATGTTACAATGCTTGACAAACTTGAATCTCATGGCATCCGAGGCGTGCCTCTCCAGTGGCTCAGATCATTTCTAAGCCATAGAACTCAAATTGTCCAGATCTCAAATAAATTATCTGAACCAATTCACCTGAGTTATGGTGTCCCACAGGGCTCAATTCTCAGTCCAATTCTCTTCCTGATCTATGTCAATGATGTAGGTTCATCACTTCTGCACGGAAGACTAGTGCAGTATGCTGATGACACGGACTCTCTGTTTCACTAGCAAATCAAAATTGACTTTGGAACAGCATAGTTTTGTTGAAATTAACAACTGTGTCCAAAATTTTTAACAGCCTCAATCTTAAAACAAATTCTGCAAAATCCAATTTTATAAATTTTGCTTTACGACCAGTAGAATAGTCATGATGAGCCAGCTGTTATGTTGGCTGACACTATGCTGGAAGAAGTATATTGTTCAAAATTCCTGGGAATATACCTAGATCGAGGGTTGACTTGAACGATCACATCGACCACGTTTGCTCCAAATTGGCCTCAGGCATTTATGTTTTGAGGTCTCTAGCCAAATACTGCCCGACTCAAGTTCTGATGATGGCGTATTATGGCTTGATTTACCCCCACCTCACTTACGGGCTGGTGTTGTGGGGAGCTTGTGCAAACAATCAATTCCTGAGAGTGTTCAAGCTGCAAAAAACAAGCAATCCGCATTATCGCTCAGTTGAAATTTAGAGAGACGTGCAAGGAAGCCTTCAAAAATTTGCAACTGTTGACGCTGCCCAGTCTCTACATCTTGGAAACAACTCTGTTTTGTATGTCTAAATGTGCCATGACGAATGGCCGAGACATACATATGTATGAGACTAGAGGCAGAGATAACTACCGAACTGGTAGGCACAGAACGGTGGTTTATGAACGCTTGCCTTCACAGGCAGGTGTTCAATTCGTCAATAAGTTACCAAATTCAATTAAAAAAAAACTTCAACACTCAAAGTGTTAAAAACTCGTTTGAAACGCTTTTTAGTGTCAAAAAAACATTTTATAATGTTGACGAGTTTTTTTGCTTATGATTGGGAGACCACCAATTAAAAAGGACTGACAAAATTCGTCGCTGGAAGTGGGAATAATTGGTGAATGAATGGATGTAGGTACGTTTGCAAAATTGTATGTTTGTTTGAATGAGATTTCTTGTGGTGTGTTTGACAAAAAATGTTAGCCAGTAAAAAGTTAAAATATGACATTTGCCATGCGTTGTATAATGTTCCGGCAATAAAAAACTGATTTGATCTGATTTGATTTGATATTACCCCGACATAGCACGAGCTCCATCGGTTGTAAGCCCGACACATTTCGACCAATTAATTTCATGTTCGCGAATAAAACTATCCAAGGAGTTGAAAATGTCTTGGCCAGTTGTATTAGTCTTTAGTGAGTGGCAAAATAAAATGTCTTCTTCAACTGATCCATTGAGATTAAACCTTACAAAACATAACAAATTAGCATTGTCAGCAATATATGTACTTTCGTCTAATTATAAAGAATAAAAGTCCCTTTCTTTCACAGCAGATATTAAAATCTCCTTTACGTTAGCAGACATTTTTCTCAATTCTACGTTTCACTGTAGTGTTGGATAGAGGTATTTGACCTATCTGTTGACCTGATTTTTCATCAAGCAGAAGTGACGAAATTATTTTTGCTCCGGGCAAAATAAGGTTCTCGCCTGCTGTGTGCGGAGCGCTATTTTTTGCTATTAGCAAAGACAGCTGGTAAGAGGCCATAGTAATTTTTTTATTGCCTTGCCCAGATGACACATTCTCCATATTTGACCGAGTTGAAATAAGTTCTTTTTTCTTACTTTGAAAAAACATCAAAAGTTTATTCAAGCATTCTGGATGTTTTGTTGAAATGTGCCTCTGAAGTTTTGAAGGCTTCATACTTTCGTTAGCCAAGGTTTCGAAACAAAGTACGCATTGGGGTAAAGGTTCTTCTTCCGTACCTATGAACGTATGAATCCATATTGAAGGTATTCAGGACAATATTCTCGAAACATTTTTTCCCCTTTCTTAACATTTGAAAATACTCGAGGCACTATAACGTCATTGCTAGTAGACGGACGATTAAGCTCACCTTCATCAGTAGATTCCAGTTTTCTCTTAACACAAAATCCAGTTTTCAGCCAATTCTCCATCGTAAATAGATGTAACAGTCACTACCTTAAAAAAAAAAAAAAAAAACAAAAACAAAGCTAGAACGAGTATCACGCCACTGACGTCTGTTCTTACTCGGGAAAATACCAGAGCCAGACTGACTAATGAGTAATGGAGCGAGATTGTGCACGGTCACTACGCTACTAAGCTACTGTAAGAGTGACAGTCACGCCGCGACCCACTTAAATCCGCCCGCGACCCACTAGTGGGTCGCGACCCACCGTTTGGGAAACGCTGGATATAACAGATACATCCTAGCATTATTAACAGATAAAACTGGCATTATTAAAACCAATACACATCAAAATTTTACGCTTCAATTCTGAACCAAAGCTATTATCAGGCGTATAAAAACCTAATATTTAACATTATATTTTTAAAATCATTTGTTTTTGCATGTAATAGCCGAGAAACTAATATTGAGAAACATATAATAGGCCACATCTCTACATGCATAAAAAACTCTTTTCTGGCGTAAGGCAACTGTTCCGCAACCTCACTAGTTCTAGAAATTGAGCACTGTAAATACACGTGTTTGTGTGTCTTATCAGGTTTCATAATCAATAGTGTCATTTTACACAAAATTGACTTTGTAGATTGATCATTGAGTCTGTAGGAAGATCACAGACCCATAAAACAAATGTACTAATACTAAAACCTTTAGAATTTTCCTATAACTCTATAAGTACAACTAATGAATTGAATTCTGAATTTTATTAGAACTTGCTAGAACACCTTACTAGCGCGAGCGTTCAGTCTGAATATTACTATTGCAGAAGTGAATTGCGGTGTGAAGTTGTTTGGCTCAGTTCGAGTTATTCTTGAATTGTTAATTCAATAAACATATAGGCCTATTAATATTATTTTTGTGGTAAGTTTAAAGCATTTATTATTTGTTGGCTTTCTTTCATTGTTAAATTAAATAATTAATTTAAATTTCAGTGAGACAGTTTGCATAAGATATTTTGAGGTTAGCAGAATTTTAATTCTAATAATTGTTCATTAATAGTATAAAATTTCATTCATATTTCTTTATTATTATTTGAAAAAGGCATAAGACGAGCTAATTTATTTGTAGAAAATCCTGTAGGCTGTATTAACAATTGGGTTGGCTGACAAATATTGTAGGCCTAGGCTATATGGTTTTTCAGTTCTTTTATGGAATGTTTTAATTCTTTTTATTATATGAAGAATTTGATATTACAGTTTATTTTACTTAACATGTGCTTTCAACTTATTAATTTGGTATCAATTTACAATAACGTGACCATGGAAAGGTATGTTCATTTTTTTTCCCCTGAAAACTACAATTTTTCCTGAAAACAATAGTGAAGAAAAAATTTGTCGGCAACGAAAATCAAAGGAGTTACGATTTTTTGAAAACTCTGTTTTTGACAGTATCTCTGGCAATTTTACTGAAATGATGCTGACAAGTACGTTAATTCTGTCAACGATGCCTGCCCGCTGCGCAGTGCTGCGCACTGCTTGCTCTTTTAGAAAAAAAAATTAACTCGAGCTTGCAAAAGTCGAATCCCAGATCACGTGATGCCCCTGATCCTTAACCCTCCAAGTGTTGTTCGACAAAATTTTGTCGGTTATTTTCCATTTTTAACGCAATAATGCCCGAAAGGCATCAATATAATACAATAATATACTTTCCCCCCAGTTTATATGCACCTGTGATAATAATACTTGGCTATAAATGCCCAACCCATGAAAAAAAGTCCATTTTTCATGGTCACGGTATTGTAAATAAATACCATTAATTTTACTAATATAAACAATAAACTACGAAAAGCAACTAATTTCTAGAAAATTTGTAATTGGCGATAAGTATGAGGAAATTGTGAGATAACTATTTCAAAGACTTTGGTGAATAGCCTAGTCAAGAGAAGTGGAATACCAGCAGACTGTTAACAGATCATCTTTGTGATTTCTTTTGTATAGGATGTAAGCAAGCTATTATTACTGTAATATTTGTCTCATAATATGTAGATTAGATCTAGACAATAGTTGGTTTTGTTAATTTTTAATGTTATTGTTAAATCTATTTAAGTAAAAATGTATTGCATGTTTTTTGTTAATGTATTATAATTCTTGTTGTGTAAGATTATTGTATAATCGTAGTTGGTTATTGGTAGTTGGTAGTTGGTATACAAATTGTTCTATAATAACAATATACTAACAAGTGTAGGCTGCTTATTAAAGTCTCCCCAAACAATCAACAAAGTAAAGTGTTTTAACTTAAACCAGGGTACTAGTTTATAAGAACCATTTATAATTTCTTGTTGATTTTTAGGATAGTATATAGCCATATTACCTAAAATCACATCAATTTTAACCCTATAATCGATGATCATGGGATAAAAAACATGGGGGGAAAATCTTTGATGAGCTCTTGTCGGGAAATAAACGATCGGAAATGTCCCTAGCCATAACTGCAGACTTTATTGGTGCCTTCCTGCACTTCTGGATCTCTCAAGATAATACTTTTGGTACTACTAGTAACATTTATGATAATCTAATCTAAACCTACTTATATCCAGTATTAACCAATAGTAGCCTAGATATGTACAGAGTGTCTATCCTAGGTAAGAAAAACTGCTAATTGTCATAATGATGTAATTTTCAAGTAAGTCGAATAAAGTTTGTTCTTTCTAATAATGTAGTTTTGTTAGGTCCCCAGTAAGAAAAATGTTTAAAAAATCGTGCCCTCGGGATAATACCAAAGTACCAACCAGATTCTAGAGGGTCTGTTCACGAATTTCTGACCATTACTGCTAGCTAGTAAATGCAACTAGACAAAGCAAACAAGTAATTGTAAATTCACCTAACCATAACTTCTTACTATCTTGCAAGGAAAGCAGTTCCACTTTTGTTCTAAAATTCTTTATTTGTTATTTTCATCCCGTAAAATCTTATTTTGTTTTGTTCAAGAGGACCATTGCAATAGGTTAATGACGTGAATTCTGTTACCGATCTGGTTAAAAGTAAATGTCACAATTAATAATGCAAACGAATTTGGTACTTTGGGATTATATCGACCACACTCAGACATGAATCATTATTTGACATTTTGCTTCTACTGATTACTAGATTAGCGTAGAACAATATTTTGTCAATATAAAACAGGAATTGTCTTATCGCAAACCCCTCCCCATCCTCAGACAGAGGTCAAAGTCGAGCGGTCTAGTAGATAACGTGATTGCAGAGTGTCGCCGCCAGTTCAGCTGGTGCGTCGCTTTGTTGTAATTCCGTGTTTTACCCCTACATTTCTCCAAACACAAAAATTCAACAAAAACAAACATTACGAAACAAAAACTAAACTCTTTATTGAAAAAAACACAAAAATTGTTTTTATTCTTGATCACACTCCGCCACCCAAAATGCAAGTGCCTCCGGAGGTGCTGCCGAAGCCTGCGCTGATGTCAACAAAAGAAATCATCCCTCGAGATAGTACCTATCAGTAAAATATCAAATTCTAGAGGGGCTGATCAGAAATATAAATTTAATTGTAATGGAAAGGCAATTAACTTATGTACCAAGCAAAAAACTTTAATAATCATGTGATGCCGCGCGGCCTGCCGTAATCGGGATTCTCGAGAAAGATAAGATAACAGCGACATTAACAATTGATAATCGTTGTAAGTTTGTAATTTTGTAATTAAAGAGTTGTTTTTTTGTTCTATCATGTTTGTTTATATAAATTTATATTTTTGTGTTCTTCATACTGGTGTGGTCGGTATAATCCCAAAGTACCATGAATTTAACCAAACTTTCCTCAAATGAATAATTAGTGTAAAAACAACTATAAGTTTAATAAATAAACAAAACCAATGTAACCATGACTTCCTAATTTGATACAATCTCCTTACAAATCATCTGGTATGTGATTACACATAGATAACAAAAATAACAGTATACAAATATTACCACAAAATGACATTTTCACTTTAATTATTAAAAAACATATACCTATCTTATATATTTTGTTCAGTAGGTTGAGCACAGAATACATCAATAATGTTGAAATTTTGATTGACAACTGCAGCAGTTAACTTTTTCAACAATTCCCTTGTTTTATTGTATTTTATCTTTTGGTCAATTTTGAGATATTTTGGTGCAGTATTAATTTTTGACGTATTTTAGTATGAAGACCAGAAGGCTCTTAGAAAGTAGGAAACATGAAAACTAAGTGTCGGTTAGCCATAATTGGTGACTGATAAGAAAGTTCATTATTTATGTGCTGCACTACTTATCTTGTCTAACCTGAAGAGGTTTAGGTACTCCCTTGATCTAAGGTTATTTTTTAGGTAAACAAAAACTTTTTAAATAATTTTCTAATTTGTAGTATAGTAAGCAGCCACCACCACAATCGAATCAGGATACCTGATTATCGATTATAAATACCTAAACTATTGCTTAAAAAAATCATTCTATTTACAGTTATTTCAGCTCTTTTTAATGTATTGATTAACAATATTGTTCCAAATTAATTCAAACACAGAAATATCATTTGCATGGTATTTTAATAATGGCTGCTAGTATAATGGTGATGTACATATGTTGTTTGTGTCACAAGCTGTCAGACTCGATTATCCTTCAAAATAGTAAATGGCGACTAAATATAGTACTGACATCAGATAAAACATAATCAGATCATACATTCATTTGACGATTAACATACTTTCTTGGTATATGTGAGGTTAGAAGCGGTCAGCAGCTACTTCAGTGTGTTTGGTTCTTAAGAATTACTTTAAGGTCTACTGTGTTGGATGTATGAAATTCAGATGATAATTTCATTTGCCTATTACCTACCTTTAAAACTAATTCTACGGTCCTGTGAAGGTGGCAGTGGTCACCAGTTAGTTTAGACTGTTTTGTTCTTAAGAACTATTTTAAGACCTATGGTGATAGTTTGATAAACGAACTAGAGACAAAGATTCATAAGCCTTTTAGCTACCTATTATATACCTACTTTTTAGAGCTTTGTGAGGTTGGCGGTCAGAAGGTAGTTTAGACTGTTTAGACTTAAGATCAACTGTGATAGTTGGGTAAGGAAAACTTAATCTATATTTTAATTTGCCTATTACCTATAATTAACCCAAATTCTAGGGCAGTCAGTCAGTATTTTACACATTTCCCTTAGTCGCTAAGTAGTAATGAGACTAACTATATATTAGTAAAAGACATAAGATATATAGCTTGTTTCCTGAAGTCTTTAGGGGCTCACCCCGAAGGATTCCAGCTGGAAACATTTTATACACAAGAGGCGAGGTACTGTACTGTGGTAGTTGGAAGGTAGGAGATGGCAATGTTTGGCAAATATCTGGATTAGTCTAGTATCATATGGAACTTGGATGACGAACAGCTGAAGAAGTTGACTAAACTATTCACAAGTCTTAATAAGAGGTTAATATGAGGTCCAAAAATATTCTAAGCTTGGAGAGATCAGTCTACGTGTCAGCGATCACTTCAACATCAACATCCCGATAGTCAGGCCACCCCTGACACCCATCAGATGAGGGAAGCGTTTTTTGGACGTAATTCATTAGATTATGGTTACCTTATTTGATCTATTTCTAGGTTGTTTTAGTCTTCTATTCTATTATCTATATAACAGCAAAAAACTGCAGTAAAAGATTCAATGAATTTCAATTTGATCCTGAGCCAAATCATGAATTTTTAAAATTCAACATACTAACTATGGATGTATTCAAACCAATTTTGTTTTCAAAAAGTTTAAATCACTATACAATTGTAGTTCAGTAGAAAAAAGAATGTTATATTTAGTTTTGCAAGTTTAGTTTTTAGTGTTCCATTTATCATTTAAGATACTCTTTTTACTTTAAACAAAAGGTTTTTTTTATTAAATGTTTTAGTTTAATGATTGTGATAAAAGTTTCCTCACTGTTTG
Source organism: Homalodisca vitripennis (assembly GCF_021130785.1). Lineage (NCBI taxonomy): Eukaryota > Metazoa > Arthropoda > Insecta > Hemiptera > Cicadellidae > Homalodisca > Homalodisca vitripennis. The sequence continues at coordinate 120,594,759 of NC_060209.1, forward strand.
ACGTCTTTCACTGTTTTGATTATCTTAAATGATTGTTCAGGAGCATACTTATTTCTTCTGTTAGTTTTTTGGGAGATAGTATATGATCTTCCTGTTGCTGTAGTTAACTCAAGTAGGTTATCTATATAGTTAGTAGTATTTAGCTATAATATTTTTGGTAGGAATCCAAAAATTTTATTTTAATTTAATTTAATTTTAATCCAAATACGGTCACTATTAGCCTTATTAAATGATGTGTGTGATCCTGCTGGGTGGTAAATGTGGACATGAGCGTCATTTTTTCTATGCTGATTTGTTCAAACTGAGCTAACTACCACTGTTCATCATATGTGCATCATTAAAGAAAGTGGTAGTGTTTCTTTAGAGTTAATAAATAGTCCACTTAGACGGCCTTATTATTAAGGTGGTGTTATTTTATGCATTAATATTTGTAAACAATAGTGTTTTTATAGAAAATGTGTATTTTTCAATTTCATATTAAACTGCTTGTTATTGCTTTTATATTGTTAAATTGATTTAGATTAGACAATGACTGCTGATGAGATCAAGGTACCATACAGCCCTGGTCCCAATGCTTTTGACATCACTCCTGCCGGAGATGGGGGTGTGTTGAAGGAAATAATCAAGCAAGGTGAAGGAGAGTATACCCCCAATTCTGGCTGCAAGGTCTATGTACACTACACAGGCACTCTTACAGATGGCACAGTCTTCGATTCCAGTCGAGACAGAGGAGAGCCTTTTGAGTTTAATCTAGGCAAAGGTATTTATTACAAATTTAAATATTTTCTTAAACAATTAGTAAGGACGAGTATCTTTGTTGTTGTGATTTTTACTTTAACCAGGGTATTATTTATACTCTATTGTAGTTATAGTGAGCTACCGTAATAAAAATGTAATTTTCATGAATTCGGACTTCTGTTTAAATGTTCTGATCAGTACTGGAAATAGAATACAAAAAATGTCAATGTCGTCTTCTGTGGCTATGTTTGGAGTCTTAAACTATTTATAAACCAATGTTAGAATACATATTTACTGTACCATTTTTAGCATTTGTAATTGTTGGGAGATAAGAAAAAAATAACAAAAATATATGTCACTGGAAATTTTAATATTGAAAAATATAAGTTGTCCAAGTAGAAACTTATAGAGTTTATCTTAATTTTATAACTAAATTTTGACACTACCTAGTTTTTTGTAATTATTGTAGTATAATTTTTGAGTTCCTTAAATAATTCCATAAACATTGGTATACATTAATAATTCCTTTCCCTGTGTCACGATAATGTGGATCTGTACACCAGTTACTACATGATTTATTAATAGTGAATAGTATAAACATGGGGAAAAGTAAACTTCAGTCATCCAAGATTGATTTTTCAGCAGCTAGTCAGAGATTATAGCTGCAGAGTATATCTGATCACGCGGGCATTGCTCACTGACAATTATAGTCAACTCGGGAAATCTTGGGAAATTTGATACATAAATCATGGCTGTGAATACAAAAAATTACTTTTAAAAATCGTATAGACATGAATATGACAAAAGTTAAATCAAATAAACTAGTGATTTGTGCACCAGATTAACAAGAAACGGAACTTGCAGACATTATAACATGTCTCCTCAACTGCTGTGTGTGTCAGTCAGTCTCCAATCTGCTGGTATCACGTGTCAAAAGTCCATAATTAACCCCAACTTTGCCAACTGTGCATGAGACTACAGATCAAGCGTCAATAAGAGTGAAAGATATAAGAGTTTGCTCCTCAATGTCTGATCATCTAACCATGAACATTGAAATTATATGTACATGGTCATGCCTACTTACATTTCAAAAGTATCATAGAGTACCATCATATCACATCATAAGTTCTTTGACTAAGTAGGCTACAGACTGTTTTTAAAAAATAGTGTGTGAAGTCACGGATAACAGTTTGTAATATGTAAAAACACATTTTATGTTTAAAAAACTGTATTAATATTTAAAGTATGTTATGGTATATGCCTTATCAGAGTAAAGGCATGATCAAAGTTTTCAAATTCTTTCTATTTTTGAAAAATGTAATACTTATAATAGAAATACTAATAACTGGGATCAACAGTCACAATACCAAAGCAAATAATCAGTCACTCTAATAGTAAGGTACAAATTGTAGCATGTAAGGTTTGTAAACAAACAATGCGTACTCAGCTGTTGTCTTTCACCAGCGAGTTTATTCGCTTCAAGTGTAGAAACGGCAGGCTGAATGCGTGCGCACAGGTGGTCAAAACCAACAAAATCTAATGTTGTGACTGGTGAAAACTGTTGTGATGTGTCACACTCCATTAACCCTTTGACCGCCAACGTCCGATTGATCGGACAGTGTAGGTTTATGCCAAAACCGCCAACGTCCGACTGATCGGACAGCCTAGGTTTCGTTCCAAAACCGCCAACGTCCGACCGATCGGACGTTCAGGAAAAAATATTTTTTAAATATACATATGAACTTTAAAAGTTTGTGTCGACACTGTTTCGACTTCCTTTTGACTAAATAAGATGATATGAAACAATTTTAATGTTGGCAGTCCCTGGAGACCTTGACTCAGCTGTTTGTTTACTTCTCTAACTCGCCGAGCGTGCGCTAGTGTTTACGACTAACCTATTTGCCAAGTTCCCTCCCGCCTTCTCATAGATGCCTACTTGGTTTTTTGTTTAGTTTTTCTCTGAAGTTAGTGATCTGTATTATTTGTGCAAGATGAGTCGTTCGCCGGTGAGTGACAACACAATCCACAATATTATTGTTGAGGACGAATTTCTTAGTGATAGTGAAATAAACAATTTGCAAAACAGTTTCGTCATCTGAAGTAAGTGAAAGTGAAGCTGATGATACTGACTTGGATCCTAGTTATCCTCCTACCCCTAGTACAAGTTGTAATTTTCAAGGAACTTTAGCTAGCAATAGGCCCTGTAAATAGGTCAGTAATTTCGTCATCTGAGGATGAAGATCGAAGTGCAGCAACTACAACTACGCCGCGGCCACGTGGCCGGCCCCCGCCTTCCTGAAAACATCTCAAGCAGTGAGTCTAATAGCGACGATGATCAGTGGGAAAATATAGAGGAAAACAATGACCCTGGGTATAACCATTCTTTTCAGTTCAATGAAATTCCTGGCTGTAAACATTGTCCTCCTCGAAATTCAGCCCCCATAACTTATTTTGATCTTTATTTCCCTATGACTTTTTTTGAACATATTAGTGACCTACACTAACTTGTATGCTAGAAATTTTATTCAACAAAACCTCCATAAATTAGGAAATCACAGCAGAAGTCGAGCTTGGAGGCCTGTCAGCTTTGTTGAGATAAAAGCTTTCCTAGCTGTTGTAATAAATATGGGTTTTGAATAAAAAGCCTACGATTGAGTCATATTGGAAGTACAAAGTCATCCCAGAATTCACCTTGGTTCGGGAAAATGTTTTCTAGAAATAGATTCGAATCAATTCTGAAATTTTTCCATATGCTAGATACGCGACACTTGCCTTCACCAAAGGAGCCTGGATATGACCCATGTGCTCGATTTGCTCCTATTGTTGATCATGCTAACAATGTATTCAAGCATTACTAATGCACCAAATAAACAGCTGTCTATTGACGAAAGTTTAGTGGGCACTAAAAATCACACACAGCTGCTACAGTAACCTGCCCAACAAGCACCATCATAAGTGGGGAGTAAAATTGTGGTTGTTATGCGACAGTGTTACTCACTACTGTTTATCTTTTTTTTGCTACAAGGGTAAAAGAGATACAGAACAAAGCAATGGACGTGTCAAACATGGACTTGGGTATACTGTTGTAATGAAATTGTTAGAAATGGGAAACTACTTGAACAAAGGGTTTTCATGTATTTGTCGACAACTTTTTTCACCTCATTTCCGTTGGCCAATGATTTGTACGCAAAACTTACTCATCTGACAGGCACTTTACGAATAAACAGGCAAGGAATACCCCCTACCCTTACACAAAAATTTGGTGTAGGGCAAACTAAATATTGTCGCAAAGGAAAAATGCTTTTGGTTGCTGCCCGATTGAAAAAATCGCAAAAAAAGCAAGTACTTCTCTTGTCAACTAATGCTGAGGCAAAAAGTGAGTTGAAAAGTAAAAAAACGGGGAAATAAAGTATTTATTACCAGCAAGCCTTCTGTCATTCGTCAGTATAACTCCTATATGGTGGCGTAGACACGTCAGACCAAATGTTGTATTGTTACCTGGACGAACGACGTACGCTTAAATATTGGCTAAAGGTAACATTCCACATTTTTGGACGGATGATTGTCAACCTATATGTCCTATACAAAAATAACACAGACAATCCGATATCGAGACTAGATTTTACTGTGGCACTAGTCGAAGGACTTGCTGCCGAGTGGCTCGGTGACCAAGCGCCAGTTCAAGCACAACGTGCTGGCAATGAACCTCTTGACCTATTACCTGGTGGAAAAGAAAGAAATTGCTCTGTGTGTAGTAGGTTGAGCACAGCCCAAGGTGGCAAAAGGAAGAAAAGTAGGTACAATTTGCAAAAACTGCAAGAAAAGTTTTTCACCCTTTGTGCTTGCCGAAACATACATGCTAAAGGAAATGTGAACTGATTGTATATATTTGTAAATATGCTTCTTTACTAATATTTGATAATGTTATTTGTGTATTTTCCTGTGTTCTTTGAAGAAACACTTTTAAATTGACAATTATCAGTACCTATAAAAACTTCCATTACTATAACACGTAAGTATTTTTAAGCTTATTTAATATAAGTAGCCTCTTGAAATATTAGATTATTTTTCAAATGTTAACATTTCAAATTTACTTTTGTAAACACACTAATTTTCTAGATAGAGTTCTAAAAATTTGTAAATAGTTAGATATGTAACAAGTGCACAAAATACAAATGTTTGCGATGTATAAAAAATATTTTTTTTACCACTGATTTTTTAGTCTAAAGTTAATTTTTTTAAATAAAAAATATTTTTACTTTAGGCGTTATCACATTATAGAAAACTTTTTTTATATGTAGTGTTATTTAATCAACACTATTCGATAGCGTATACAATATGCTAGAAAACAAAAAAAAAAAATCGTTCCATTTGCATAAAAAAAAAAGGATAGCACAGAGCGGAACGTAAAAGGTTGTTAAAACGTCAATTATGCCTTGGCGGTATTGGGTAGTACAAGCGGCTGAGACGCCTGGCGGCGACGGGTAAGGCCGCGGTCTCGGGCGCTGGCGTTCAAAGGGTTAAAATCACAATGGAAAACAAACAAGCACTTTCACGCATTCTGATGGGATTTTGGGGAACTAAAATGAATATAATGCTTCATTATAAGATTCTGTAAGGTATCTCGTGTGTTATGGGAAAATTACGATCATATTTTTATTGTCAAAACATTCTACAACGCATGGCAAAAGTCAACTTTTTACTTGCTAAAATTTTGGTGATATATATATCGCTTTCCACTTACGAAAGGTTAATAATGATTTGTTTAACCTAATAGTACATATGATTTTATAAAATAATAATTTTTTTAACAAGATAACAGTTAAACCCTCTGTGGCGCATGATGATGTCCTGGAGGGCTCCAGAACACAAATTAGGCACATATACACTACACATAACACCAAACAGAAAAATGCTCTTAAGATGCACATTTAAAACTTTCTAATAAAATGTTTTCCAAGTAGAGGAGTAGTTTTTTTTTTCTAGAGGTGGCAATTAAAATATCGATGTCTGTTACTAGTAATTTACTGGTCTAAGGGTAGAAATGGATAAAACAGATGAAGTTTCAGTTAGGTTAGTCTGTATTCTATGTCTTTGATGATGCACCTGTATTGTGTATCTGGTACCTGTATAATGCATCATGTGCAAATATAGAACCACTAATGACTAAAATGAACTGCTTCATATATTCGTACAGACTATACTTATGTTAGAATTTTTATTCATTACAGTGCCGATATCTTTGTTTAGGCAGGTTGTACAATATTGCGCAAGTACTCTTTTATTTAATAATTTTAGTAACCACATGACTACTACATCAGGATGAGTTGACTGTCTGACTACAATTTAATAGCATTGATCTGCCTAATTTATGTTTATTTCTCATATACATATTTAAATTATTTCAGTGAACAATAATACAAATAGTAACTGTAACACGTAACAAAATGTATACTACAATATTTTATACACTGTAAGGAAGCATTTTAATTCTGTGAAGTAAATTGGAGTTATCATTCTACTGATCAGATTGAAGAAGCTCTGAAGTGAAAATCAATCAGTCCTTTCTAAATAGCCAATTACTTATGGTCCCATTATTAATTATAGAATAAACTTAAATCACAAAGCAATCTATTCAGTTATAGGATGTGAAGTAGATGTTAATGCCAATAATTTCCTCAAATAGAAGAGAAATGGGTGTATCTGCCTAAAAAATAACTTAAAATGTTGTGAAAACTGCTAAATGTCTTACGGGAGCGAGAGGATGGTTAAAATTCACTGTGATTTATTATTTTATAAAAATGTATTGATAGTATCATATATTTATTTTGATTGGATGATGTGAAAGGATTTCATACATTTGCCATTGTTACTTTTTTTTGTAACATATAACAAAAACAAATCTTCCTATCCTTTCAATAAAACTTTGCATTTTTTAGGCCAAGTCATCAAAGGATGGGACATTGGTGTGGCTACTATGAAACGAAAGGAGGTGGCTATGTTGACATGCAGGTCCGATTATGCCTATGGGAAGAGTAGTGGTTCTCCAAAAATACCCCCTGATTCCACACTTCATTTTGAGGTATGGCCCATTATTATATTATATTTTTGTATGGGAATATAATTATGATGATTAACCCTTTCATTAGAAAGGGTCTTTATAACCATGTGTTGTCCATGTTAGTCTTGTGGGATGAAAAAGTGCACTATGGTAATTATGATAGCTACAATTATTTATATTTAAATGGTTTGATAAATTTAAGTCCTTTATAACATACTTATTAATTCTAAATTATTTAAAAAATATTCGTAATGTAATGTTTTGTCTTAAATTGTATAACATTTCTTAGTAGCGTTGTAACTACTGAAAATTTACAAATGTACTTTTAGTTTTTTTACTATATTTAAGCTGTGCTTTCAAGACATTTTTGGTTTGGTGGTTGTACATTTATTTTAAAAGTGAGCATATTAGTATGTGGTTAGATTTTGACTGTGAACAGAGCAATGGTGGATACAGTTCGCACAGTTTGATGGCGGAACTGGATTGGCAATTATTGGCTCAGGATTAGGGAAGCCTATCATTCGAGGAGCTGGAAAAATTTAATTTCTGTCTGTCTATGTGCATGATATTTCGAAAACAAACTGTCATATAGACTTGAAATTTTGTAAGAAGCTTCATTTCTTCCACTTCAGAACTGCACTCAGAACAATCATGCTAGTTTAACTTATGTTTTAATTAGTCCATGTAGTTTATTGATAATCATGCAATTTTGTGTTGAATTTTGATACTTTTTCATGGAAAACATTTGGAAAGTTTTCTTTTGTTTTCTATAAAAAGATATATTATAATCAACTTAAAATGGTTTCATGTTTTCTGTAGTATTCATTACATTTAGCTGTTGAAACTTCTAGTTTAAACTTGCAACTTTGAATGCCTTTATTAGGTTACTAAAAAATATATCATGGAATATAAAATTAATAAAACCAGTTCAATTATAATAATTTTATTTTTACAAAACTGTACTGAGTAACAATAAACAATGCTACTTTTCAATATAACTGGTTTAATTAAAGTCTTGTTGAATCACTTAAATAGAGGTCACTGCATAGTGATGAGGACTTACCCGTACTATTTTTAGAAACAATGATTTGGTGAAATCAAAATAGTTTTCATTGGCATTTTTTTGGCAAGTACAAATTTGATAATTTTGGTAAGTAGGTTCAATTATATAGATTCCAACCAAACTGTTTGGATAGAATTTGCTGATTTCTTAGAATTTTGGTCAATAAAATTTAGTGTTATAGATTTTGTGCAAAAAATTCTTCCAGCGAATAAAAAGGGTTGTTTTAAAGACATACACAAAATTTTTTATGACAACTTTTTGATAATATTTTTTAAATCATAATAACAAATTATTACAAATTTAAATAAATTATGGAGTGACTATTTTGTGTTTTGGTTAGTATGTTGAAATTTATTAATACCAAACTCTTGTTCTTTCTGTTGCATGAGTGATATTATCACTGCAGAATTTTAATAGTTCTGATTTTGTAAGTTATATTTCTTTAAATCGTAAACATACAGATTTATGACAATATGAATTTTTAAAGTTTAAAAAAGAGATTTACTATGTTCTAAACTATGTGAATTAGTAATATGACCTTTTTTAGAAAATAAGTGTATTATTATTGTAATTTTTTTTTAATTTTCCCACACATCAGTCCATATCTAAGAATGAACTGAATGAATACAAAATAAGTAATTTTATATATTCGTTATGGGCACTTTGTTTAAGTTGCCTAAGGACTAGTATTATTTGTTAGAATTTAACAGATTTATTGTTAATGTGTGTGTCCAAATTTATATTTGTATCAATAAATATTCCTAAGCATTTTGCATTACTTGATACTGTGAAACTCATAATTGTCATCAGTCTGCCTTAAACCGAATAAAACATTTCGAGTTTTTGATTTGTTAAAAAAAAAAAAGAAAACCATTGCTCCTAAACCAATTGGAGGCTTTTGAAATGACACATTGTGTGATTAAATTAGGATCATTAAAAGTTTGCCAATACTTAAAAAAGTTGTGTCATCAGCATACCTCATTGTTGTACCTGAGACTGAAAAGAGTAGGTACTCCATATTTCACTGCTACCTTCTCAGACCATACACTATCTACGCATAGTTTTTGTTTTGTATTATTTAAATAATATTTGAGATATGAAATTGATCTATTGCCAAAACCATAAAAGAATAATTTCACAGTGATATCGTCAACATCCACACAATCAAAAGTCTGCTCAGGTCATACAATGTGGCCTGAGCAAAGGTCTTTTTATCCAAAGGTTGAGGACTATCCCTTATCAAAGACTTGAATGGTAGATTTATTTCTCTAAAAGCCAAAATGCCGGGTATTCAAGAGATTGTTTGTCGATTGACCACAGCCTGTAATAATTTTCCAAAAAATTAAAAAAATGGAGATAGGTCGGTAAATTTTTGGCTATTTCTTGGGTCTTTTTTTAAAACAGGGCAAACTTGGGAAATTTTCAGTTCCTCAGGGAAATAACTATTCTTTAGACACAAGTTAAAACAAAACTGTAAGCGAGAGGGACAATTATATATGGAAATATGTTTTATAAAACTATTAAACATGTCATAAATGATATAACTATCAGTATTATTTAAATTTTTAAAGCATGAAGAATGCTTTGTTGTTTGATTTAAATCCATCAAAAGGTTTCATATGATAGTTGAACACTTCTTTTCCTTAGCAACTTATTCAAGCTGGTAGAAATATTGACTATGATTATCAGTGTTGTGAGTCAGCTAGTAGTGGAATAGAGTAACTTCTAGAAAGTTAAGACCTGAATTTTGAATTTGGTACATTACTAAAGGTTTCCTTTTTATGAAATAAATTTATATTTATACGCTTTTGAATTTATTGTAAATAAGTTACCACAAAAATTTAAAATATCCATTGCATTAGTTTAGTTTTATAACTATGAAGTGCTTTCAGAAAGTAAAACTCAACATTGGTAATGCATCTCAGGGTGACTATCCGACCGGGAAAAAACCAAGAATTCAACACAACCAGGAATAGGCTGGAAATCTTTCTATAGAACCAGGAAAATCTTCAAAACATTTGTTCTGTCTCTTAAGAACTTATGACATCAATCTTGAAACATCATATTTTTCGTGATGTGGTCCGTGAAACTATGAATAAAAATCTAGATATGTTAGTGAGCCCCATCTGATGCTAGTTGATCCAAGAATGCTTCCTCTAGTGTAGAGGAGTTTATCTCGGTTAGTTCTATCACAGGTAATAATCCAATGGACAATTAAAATCGGACGACCGATCGTCTCGGTCCTCTGCCACTTTACCGGCGATGTGCTGTTACCAGTTATAGTTTTATTCAGTCACCGAAACCACTGTGTGGTGATACCCTGCTACACACGCTTGTTGCAGTCAGTGTTGAGCATTCTCCATATGTACATTACAAGAATTAAAATTTCCCAAGATTCAGTTAGGTCTATGAACTTTTCCCCATACACAAGATTGTATTGGTGTCAAATCCCATCCGGTCAGCTATTTTTCTGAACAACTTCCCTGCATATGTGACAATCGGTCAGACAATTCGAGCTGTTCAAACCAAATAGTCCAACATGTATGATGAGCCTTACGTTATTTGTTTTGTGTTTATTGTGTTGTGATTGGGGATTTTATTCTTGCATTATCATTAAGTCAAACACAATATTTAAGAGGTTTTTGTTTTTAATTGATAACATTAATTGTGCTCGTATTCTGAGGTCAATTATGGAAGGTTCTGTTTTGTACTGGTATCTACTTATTCTACAAATCGCGAATTAACTGCAATTCGGTAACTTTTGTAGCAGGTACTTCCTGATGCATTCTTCAAATATTGGCTGGCAGTGGGATATATAAATGCAACCACAATATTTTCATAGGTCTGTAACTAGAGCTGCCACCAACTATGAAAATCTGGAAAAGTGTGGATTATGTATGAATTTTTATTATGTCCCTGGAATTTTTACTAGGGACAGAACAATTCCGATAGTCGATACCGCGGCTCTTTTCACTCAATCCCAATACCAACCAGAGTACTTAAGTACTCTTATAAAATCACGATTTCATTTTATTACAACTAGTGATGTGTGGAAGCTGAATCTTGTATCTAGATAAATCTATTTTTGGACGACAGTTGATCAGCAGTACGCAAATTACCGATCGCTAACACACTTTTGTACTTTCTGTATGAAGAAATTTAGATAGACAGCCAAATTAAAAAATTACTGGAGTTTAAAAAATAATATTTTAGTTATAACTTGAATTTTCTATGTTTATTTTGGCTCATCATTGGGGGTTTGCTGCATGTATTCGAAAACAACTGATCGGTAATAGTCAAGTACTGCTAAAACATGTTTTTGTTGTTTTGAAGTTTATATATTTGATGTATTTGTCAATGTCAGTGTGTCTGCTAGTTCTATGTTAGGACATAAGCTGCTCGGCGGTAGACAGACGATTGCTAATTTTTATTTAATTTGTAGGTTGTACTTTGTGTTATTGTACATGAATTGGTTCTCTATAAATTTAAATATACATCTGTACATTTTTAATTAAATAGAGTACAGGTATATTCTTGAAGCTCATTTTATAAGCTGCCATTTCTATTATTTAAAATTAGAAGGTAGAAGATATGAGTATAGTTTTTAAAATACTTTCCTTCTGCTGAGTTAGTGCAGACACCTTTCAAGTAGCACAGTATTCTTAGGCTCGTTTTTCCCCAAAAGGTCAAGCAAAGTTAAAAGTAGAGTTTATATATTGGTTGTACCGAACCGACTTTGTGTACTGGCAAAATCATGGTCTCATACCAAAAGTTCGTACACCACAGACATCTAACCCAATGATGGACTGCAGCCTGCTTTACATTAGCGCTGTGTTGGTAATTGTTTGGTCTCTGTATTTATCTGAATAGGATGTATGTATTTTCCAAACATCATAGAAAGGAAAATTATTAGATACACACTGTTATGTTGACACATCAAACTACAGAGATAAAACTAAAGAGCTAAAAATATGTGGTAGTGATTAATCGACACAGAATTTCTCGCATATCGCTAGTGACAACATTTGCTAGACCACTGCAGCTTCGTAACATATCCCGTACAGCGTACATGTACCTTCTTGGTGTAAGGGTTAAACACAGTATTGCAGTTGTTTATTTGGTTTGAAAATGGATTAGAGAATCGGAAATTTTCAACCGGGAAATAACCGGAAATTTTAAAAGAGGTTTAGAGTGGCCACCCTGTATTTGCTATAAATAACTTACTTTCATCATGTATCACAATTCCAGATATGGCTTAATGAAATCCAGCCTTCTTTGTCTCCACATTTGGCAGGATATGACAGGATTTACTTCACCCATAAACTATCTCAAATTATCTGAAACTTAAGAAATAATACACTACCATTTTAATATACTACCGTTGTATCAAATTGTTATATTTATGTTGTTGTGATCTTTGACTTTAAATATCTTGTTGTTAGAACAAGTTGAAGTATGTTTTCAATATAGTGTTGTTACTTATCATGTTTGAAATTGTTTGTTAAAAGTGTTTTCTGTCAAGTAAGTAAATAATAACTATTTATCACATGACTTCTTAATTTTTATAGATTATTGCTTAATTCAATGAATTGTTTAACTGACCAGCCATATTTCTTAACCACTTAGCAACTTATTAAAATTTATAAATAATAGTTATAAAAACATGTATTTTAATTTTAATTTCATGTTTATTGTATTAAATACAGTTAGTAAAAACAGATTTAGTTGGTGTTAATTGTACATTTTTGTTGTAACAAATTCGGCTTATTTGGTATATCATTGGGGTTTTCCATTTTTACACATATTATAAATAAAAATACATTTTAAAGCAATAATTTATGTTTATTTACAATAATTTACACACTATGTTTTATTTCAGCCGCTGTTAGCCAGTAGTACATAGATTGTTGTACAGTTTTTTGAATGAACATTCAACATAGCACTGATGGTGTAATTCTCCCTCAGTACATGGTTGTCTCCCAATGTCATCTATTATTAAGACATTGTCAATATTACTGGTACATCATCATTATGTGTAATTCCAGCGGGTGGCTTGGAAATTCCTCGAAAGGAATGGGTTTTATTGAATCGTTTTCGAACTGGGGTTGGGAGAAGCAATCACTGGAAATTTAAGTGGGGTATTACTGACGACCAGACGTGTGATTGTGGCGCAAACTCTCAGACAATGGAGCACATTGTAAACGACTGCCCTTTGCGATTGTTTTCTGGTGGTCTGGCTGGTCTGAGTGGTTTAGAGGATGGGTCTCTAAACTGGCTCAGTAATTTGGATTTAGCTTTGTGACGGGAGATCTTAATATTATTTTTAATTTATGACTCAAGAACTTTGTTCTTACGTACTTTTTAATAATTGTAATTTTTAATTTATTTATTTATGGATAGCTGCCTTGTCTCCCATACGATATATATATATATATATATATATATATATATATATATATCATCATTATTGTCAGTGCCAGTAGTGTCATTTCCAGGTAGAAATCCTTATAATACATTGTCATTTATAAAACCTGTATCTCCTTCAAGTGATAAATGCAATTGAACATGGCCTATTTACGAAAACTGAAGAACATGATGAGAACTACAAAAGTATATAACACTTGTGGTAATCCACTTTGTAAATAAAAATGCAAACAAATCAGTTTGAGTTTACATAAGTTTTACCATATGCACTAATTTAAGTAACTGCCACTATGATTTCATCACTGTAACAAGAGTATGTCAGATGTTGGTTTACTTCATAGAAGCAGAGCAACATGTGTATATCATTTAACAAAAAACCAGGAAATTAATAAATAATAATTAGTTATTTTTAAAACATGTCTTAGAATGTGAAATGATAATCATATGTGATGACATAGCTATTCACTGATAATTTTTCAGTACAAAATCAGTAATTAAGTAATTGAAATAATGGGTTTATTCCTTCATAATTATCATAAAGCAATAGTGTGATTGACAATCTCGGAATTTACTAGTCACTTAAACCAATATTCAGTGGCATATGGTGGTAAAAAAGTAGATGAAGCATTAACCCTAGAGTAGACGGGCAAAAAAAGTTACGTATCAGGACGGGCTGGGTCTGACAGACCCAAATAAAAACAATGAAAAAAATATGTTTTAACCAGTTTATTAATACAAATTTATTTTTACATTAAAATACAGGCATGACTGTATTAGTATTGGCTAGTTTTAATGTCGTAATTTAATGAAGAGCTTTTATAAAAAAGTAGCTAATTAGATCTTACAAATTTACTTAAAATATTAAATGTTTTAAAAAACACGTTATCCTTACCATGATGTGTATATAAAAATTAAACTATACATATTTTTAAAATAAGAAAGACCTAAATAATAAAATAAAAATGTAAAATCTTTCTGAAATAAAACCGATTTCTTATTATATAGGGGTAAAAAATCTACTTTTGCAAATGTACATTTCCGTATACAGAAAAGCAAAATGAAGACAAGTACTGTTCTTACTCTACAAATAGATATTTACACAATAAAACCTATCATTTTATCACTATAACTAACTTAAGAAGGGGGAAAAAATACTAAATTACTTTCACAATCATAGATACAAGCTGTAGGTGTCGGTTGTATCCTTATCTTTTAGATCTACTCAGCGCAATCCCGGCACAGCCACGCTTTACACTGCTTACAAAAATATTTGGTTTTGCTGTCTTTGCACAAAGAGCACCTGTCTCGTTTTCCTGGTTCAGGGTTTTCTTTTGCAGGAATAGGAATTTTGCAGCTAAGGCTTGAATTTCCCTAGGTAAGTTGCCTTGTTGTGCCCGAAGTAAGGTTGTAAGAGTGACTGTCCCTTCCTGTCACTTTCCTCTTCATGTTGTTCTGCTTCACAAACTTCATCCAAATCGAATTCACTTTCTGTATCATGGTCACTGTATAAGTTTGAATCAGCGTTATCAGATTCACTCTCACTGTCTCGTAACAATAGTCTGTCAATTTCACTGCTTCTGTCAATATGTCTATTAGCCATATTTATTTAAATGGTCTAAAACTTCATTACAATAAAAAACAATCGTATATAAACACTTTTCCGATGTAAAATAGGCGATGAAATAAAATAAGAATAATTCGAAATATCTGTAAAAACGTGACGCCAACGGACGGACTGGGCCTACCAGACCCAAAACGTAATCAATCACTTACTACGCAAAGACTGAGACGTGGGAAACAAAAACAATTACGGCAGAGCACTATGTGGAGTGTTTTGGAAAGTTACACGGAGTCTCGCCACCGTAAGTCACTTTGACCTTGAAGCTCTGAACAAAACAAAACCGCCTGAGTCTCACAGACCCAGCCCGTCTACTCTAGGGTTAATATTAGTTGATATACAGGGTGTAAAAAATCTTGCATGGGCTTAATAATTCCTGAACGATTACAGGTAAAGCAATGAAACTTGGCACATCATTACTGCACCTATAAATCTACTTTTTGAAGTAACTACTTTTTTGTCATGTCAGGGGGATGGGCTGTAAAGAATCAGAAGAATCTTAAATTAGAGCATAGGTCGAGTAGTACATAAAATTAAATGTCTATATTAGTAAAGTACAATGCCGCAAATCTGATCTCATAGGATTCACTCTTTTAAAAATTACGTTGATTCAAATTGTGAAACATTTACAACCTAAGTCCTGTTATAGTTCATTTAATATTCTTGTCTCGGCTAAATTTGTGAAATTTAAATGTAAATGAATACTGGACTAAAGAAATAGTTTTTAAGGTAGTTAGAGACTCTTCACATCCAATGGAGGGTCTATGGTCTACAAGGTGTTGAGGGGTGGAGGAATTTAATGTAAGTATAGCTTAATATGTACATTATTTTAAAATAGTTAAACCATCTTTCATTGTATTTAAAGACTGAACCTTTTAGGTCGGATTTGCAGCATTGTACTCTACTTACTGATATAGACCTTTAATTTTATATAATACTCGACCTATCCTCTAATTTAAGATTTCCTTCGGCTCCTTGCGGGTCATCTCCCTAACATGTTAAAAAAACGTGGTAGTTACTTTAAAAAGTAGATTTAAAGGTCCAGTCATAATGTACCAAGTTTTATTGCTTTACCTGTAATCATCTGAGAATTATCAAGTCCAGGACTTTTTTTACACCCTGTATAATTGGCATTGTGGACAAGAATAATGAAGTGGAGATAAGGTACCTGGGAGTTTGAGATTAATGAACGTTCCCTATTAAACAGTGGGTGTGGGGCTTCTCACTGAAGATTTTGAAAAAATTACCTCCTAGAAATCATATTATAAACCACTTTTTACTTTAATTTAGAATTGAGTACAAATTCTTTCAGTTGGGAAGATAGCACTGCCTTGAGTTAAAAAAAAATATTATGCAACAAATTGTTTAAACTATTTTTTGGTCATTAAAAGATCAAGTACTGTAGTTACTTGTTACTTTTTGTGGATGAAATTATAAAAAACTAATATTGGACAAATACAAATGTATTTCAGCAAATATTAATGTATTGAATATTTTTTAAATGTACTTGACTTAATATATGGATAGAGAAAAAAATCATTTCAACAAATATGTCATTGATAAACCTGACATATTGACAATATATGTTATCACTTATCACGGACATTTAATTTTTTGTATTCTGATTATATTTGATAAATTTAAATATCAAACTTTTTATGTTTGACTTGTAATTTGCTGCTGTTTTGAATATGATGTATTTGAAAAATATAGGTTGTAGGATATAAGACATGTTAGCTATCTGAGTGTGTGAGACATTTAAAAAGACAAGGTTTAAAAGAATACCTTAAACATTTTGTTTTATGTGTATCAAAAGGGTGAGTCCAGGACTCTGCACAGTACAAAAAGGACCTTTGCACCTCACTTATGTTAGAGAAAATAAATTTGATTTAAATTACTAGGTGGAAATGATTGACTGGCAGAAAGAGGATCTGAGTCCAAAGAAAGATGGAGGGATATTGAGAAATATATTACAGCCTGGAGAGGGACATGCTACACCCAATGATGGCTCCATGGTGGACGGTAAGTCAACTATGTCAATTGTAATATTTTAAAAATGTAGTAACCAAACATTTTCTTTAATTTCAACTTATAACAAAATTTGTTGTTAAATACTATATGATGAAGTATGAAATACAAAATAGTGGTTTTCACTTAACACAAGGCTTGAAGTCTATTATGATTTATCCAATCATAGTTAAAAATACAACACTCCAGTCAACGATTTGAACTGTTGGACCAAGTACTTGGACACACGTACAAACACAAATAGTAATGCGGTGTCTATAGCACATAGAAAAGGGAGGAAGAGGAAGATAAAGAGGTCATTGGCCCCAATAGTGGGAATGTATTCTGAAAGTGGTGGTGGTGAGGGTTCAGAAGAAAAAGTTTCCTCATGTTTGGGACAGGTTCCCCCATGGGTGGGGAAAACTCTCTCATATATTCATTAATGGAAGTTATCTGGTGTCTGTTTTTTACCTCTGTAAATCATTCGTTTTTTACCGATCACATCAGTTTTTATTTCTTTTTTTGCTTGACTCATTTCTGTTAGGTGAGGGGAATTTGCCTGAGTTTCACTCGTTGGCGGCCGAGTGGCACTGAATAGTCTTGCCCGAGCTAATGATCACGTATTCATTTGTTTTTCCACTAGATCGCAGTTCTGTGCCCTCGAGCATTCTAATAAGCAATTATTCCATTTCGATTCATCATATTTGCACAATGAAACCACAACTAACAGCTTGTTTTGTTATTATTTATATTTTGCCATATGCTCAATTTTCGTCACTTCAATGTTGTGCTTACATTTTATGTATCCTGTTCTCATTGTTTTGTGTTTAGCTGTATATAGTTGTTGAATAAGTTTTTAATTCTTCCACTATCTCATGAAACAAAGCAATTTGCGTACATCAGAAGTAGACAGATATTTGGACAATGATATCGAGATACCAAATATACTCAAAGACTGACACAAAAGTGAATTATAAAAAGTAAATGAATAGTCATTGTTTATTGGTGGTTGTATGTAATGTAAATAGTTTATTTTAATTATAATTTTAATAATAACAATGTAACAAACAGTTTTATCTCAACTCCCAGACAACTAATTTAGGAGCTTATTATAAAAAAGTGAAAAA
The DNA here is from genome assembly GCF_021130785.1 of Homalodisca vitripennis. Taxonomy (NCBI): domain Eukaryota; kingdom Metazoa; phylum Arthropoda; class Insecta; order Hemiptera; family Cicadellidae; genus Homalodisca; species Homalodisca vitripennis. The sequence continues at coordinate 120,612,797 of NC_060209.1, forward strand.
AATGTAAATGAATTTCGATTGTTGTTATGCTTTTATAATTAAGTAATCCAAGAAAAACTGGATTTCCATGTAAAAAACATTGTGCTATTTTGAATAAAAAAATTATTGAAACATATAAACAAAAAAAGTAATAAAATATTGACAGTTGCTTTTGATTTTGGTTTTCTTACTAAAAAAATGTCTGAATATATATAAAAAAAATTAAATAGAAAATTATTTGGAGAAAGCAACAAACACTATTGTAAAGCAACCAAATAGACTGAAATGTCCTGAAAATTTTACTAATTTATTTGTATCAAAACTCATTCCATTAATATTTTACTACACGCATGCATTTTTGCCAAAATCAAATCAAACATTCAGTCCTAGACAGGCTAGGTTAATTGCTTCCTCAATGGGTTAACAATTGCAGTTTTAAGATCTTGTGGGAAAACACCAGCCTCAAAAGATGTGTTTGCTAAAAAAGTAGGGTGTGCCATTGGCTTTTAAGATTTTAGTAGATATTTCATCTCTGCCTGAAGAATTGCTAGGTCGAAGTGATTTTATGACACCTCACCTTCATCAGTAGGTGTCTAGTACAAAGAGGAAACTACGTTTTGAAGTGTTCAACAAGTACCCCAAGAGGAGGCCATCAATGAGTTAAATCGTATCCCAACTTGACTACAAAATAAGTTGAACCCTTCTGAGACAACATGAGGCTCTTTTTCTACAACTCCATCGTTACTAGCAAATGAGAGAGGTGAAAAGACGTTTTTTTTTTTTTACTGGGAGTTAAATCTTTGATATATTTGCCTTGCTGTCTTTTAAATGTTGTTTGAGTTTGACAGCTTCTTGATTAGTCTATATATCTGTTTTTGTAGGTTCGTAATAGATGTGAAGTTTTAATTCACATTTAATTTTTACCATCCCTTAAACAATCAAGAAATACCATCTAATTTATATGCATTCTCATTTGTTGCAGTTCATCTGATATGTGAATATAATGGAAAAGTTGTGGAAGAGAGGGATGTTACCTTCAACCTAGGAGAGGGAATTGAGTCTGGTATTCCACAAGGTGTTGAGAAAGCTCTGGAGAAGTTTAAACTAAAAGAAAAGTCACAGTTAGAAATTAAATCAAAATATGCGTGGGGCAAAGAAGGCAGGCCTGATTTACAAATACCACCAAACTCTGATCTCATTTATACAATAACTTTAAATAACTTTGAAAAGGTAAGTTGAAATTAAAATAATAATTCAAACTAATTGTGTTAGCTTAATTTTGATGTAAATAATTTAAGAGTTATAGGACAGATTTATACTTTAATTCTTTTCAAGTACTCAGGCTCTTTGTAATTTTTTTCTGTTTTGTGCCTATAAGATAACAGTAGGTTTTTTAATAATTGCTAAAAGTTTATTTGTTATTGATAAATATGTTACTATTGGAATAACAAATTATTCTTGAGACCATTGACAGTATTTCAATTACATTTAAGCTTTTTTTGTGTAGACATTTGGCAATTGTTTTTATGTGACAGTAAATGCGATTTTGTGTAAAACTATATAACTTTCACAATTTATTCAGTAGATGGTAAAAAACTGCTATCATATTAGAAAAAAGTACTTTTAACATACAAATATAATATAAATTTGTGAAAATAATTATCATTTGTACATGTGGGCAAAAAATGTTCCATTTTTGAAGATGACAAATAATATCCCAATCTCGAGACACGTTTATATCTATCACACTGAATTTTTTATGCTCATTACATTCCTGGTTATAATGATAGACTGGACAATTACATTTTACTCCTAATGTCTTATAAGTTTTTTTTCATAATTACGAGGTCTGTCCAAAAAGTATGTGACCGCCGACCAGTAGGCGGCCGCGGCGTAACCGATCGGCTCAAACCGGTTCCCATATTAGGCATTGAATACGATACGGTCACTCAGTGAGTCACAGCGCTCTGTCCCATACAGTACTGCCATGTGTGTGCGTCGCATTTCAATATGGCTGAACGTGTTGAGCAGGCATTTGCATTAAATATTGCCAAAAACTTGGCCATTCAGCATCAGAGACGATTACTATGATGCAGAAAGTTTATGGTGACGTGTCTATGGGCGATACACAAATAAAAGAGCGGTTTAGGCGGTTTAAAAATGACCGCTTATCAGTGGAGAGTGATGACCGATCTGGCAGGCCTTCAACGGCTTCAACGCTGAAAATATTGAAAGTGTTCGTGCAGCAATTAATGAAAACCGTTGATTGACTGTCCGAGAGCTGGAAGAAGATTTAGGAATACCAAAATTGTCAGTTTGTAACATTTTACACGAAGATTTTAAAATGAACCGTGTTTCGGCAAAATTTGTTCCTCGGCTGCTGACAGAAGACCAAAAGAACTGTCGACTTGAAATCGCACAGGACAATCTCAATTTGATAAAAAGTGACCCAGGGCTATTTAAAACAGTTATTACTGGTGATGAGCCATGGGTTTGACCCTAAAACAAAGGCTCAATCTTCACAGTGGAAAACTCGCGAAGAGCAACGGCCAAAAAAAGCAAGACAAAGTTGAAGCAATGTCAAGACAATGCTGAAAGTCTTTTTTGACCAGGACGGCGTTGTTCATCACGAATATGCTCCAAGAGGCCAGACAGTGAATAAGGAGTATTATCTTGAGGTCCTAAGGCGGCTACAAGATGCAGTGCGAAGGAAACGACCTGAACTGTGGACAATCCTGCACCACGACAACGCGCCAGCTCATTCCTCAAATCTTATTCAGCGTTTTTTGGTCAAACATGACATCAACCAACTACGACAGCCTCCCTACAGTCCTGACATAGCTCCTTGTAACTTCTGGCTATTTCCTAAATTAAAAATTCCTTTGAAAGGAAAAAGATTTGACGATGTTGAACATATAAAACAAAATGCGACGAAGGAACCTGTTAGCCATTCCGCAAAATGAATTTAAGGAGTGTTTCCAGAAGTGGGAGAAGCGTTGGAATAAGGTAGTAGCTTGTGGAGGGGAGTACTTTGAAGGGGACCAGATTGCCGTTGCCGCTGAGTAACGTCAGTTCATGCCAGACGTCAAAGTCAGATACTTTTTGGACAAACCTCGTATATGAGCTTTGGCTGAAATATAACTGGACTAGGGCCGTCTTGTTTAATACGAATTGGCCTTAAACAGCAAACCTTTTAGTATTCTTAGCAGTAAATTTGATAATATTTCCTATCAATACTAAGTGCAATCAAATAGGGTAGATAATTTTTCATCTAGAATTACCATGGTCGGAGTTGACGGTTTAAATTAAATATTATGTGGACTGCATTTTAAAATAGTGGAGCTCAAAAATTTTTCATCTGGTACTGTTAAAACCAAAACTTAGTTTAAGAAGGAATGGTAGTTAGTGGCTGTGCATCTAAGGCTTGGCTTTTAACATAGGCTTTGGACCTCTCATGTTGACAGTCTCTGCAGGAAGCTAAGTTCTGGACTTTATGTAATCCGAAGAATAAAGACAATTAGTGATGTGCAGACGGCAAAAACTGCTTATTATGCACTTTTTGAAACACATCTTCGGTATGGTATTTTAGTTTGGGGTATATCTAGTTCGTCAAATATACAAAGAACCCTAATCTTACAAAAGAAGTGCATACGAACACTAGCTGGGTTGCAGTCTAGAGACAGTTGTAGAGCTGCTTTTGTTGATCACTCAATTCTAACTGTAATATCACTCTATATACTCAGTGTAATAACTTATGCCCATGAGAATAACTTCACCCGTGGCCGTGACGTACACCAACACAACACTCGCTATGCTGCAGACTTCGCTCTTCCCCAACACCATTCTGCTCAATTTGAAGAAAAGCCATCCTATATGGGAGCGAAGTTGTTCAGCTGCCTGCCTGCTGACATCAAGTCCCAAGAAAACATAAAGAAAACATTAAAGACCTGGCTGTTGAAACACCCATTCTATTCCATAAATGAATTTTTATCTTGGAGAACTTTTGACATAAACATGTAATAATATTGACACAACTAATATTTGTTCTTATAATGTGATGTTATATTTTTGACGCTAATGCCATTCTCTATGATTGTTGCAAATAAAGTACATTGTCTATTGTCTATTGTCTATTGACCTATTATAGTTTAAAACTGTGTTATAAGTAGGAATTTGCCTTCAATCCATATGTGTTTCACTACTGAATCTTAAATATTATTGTCTTGATGCTAATGAATTGTAAACAATAGAATATCTGTTGATATTAATTGCGTATAATTTATAGTATAGATTTTCCCATAAGAAGTATAAATTTCCATATTAAATTTCAACAAAATCAAAATATCTTCTTTTTATTATCATATTTGAGACAAATTATATATTCTACTATCATAAACAAGGCTTACAAAAAATTAAACATTTTAAAACATGGTGGAATTATACAAATTTTTCTGGACTCAAGAAAAAGTTCCCTAAATGAATATCTGAAATAACTTGAATATATAATTATGGTTATGGTTGCATTATTAAAAGTAGCAAAATTAATTCCTTTATAATATAAAATATGTGTGAAATAAAACATACATAATCTTAATTTATTACGTTTATAAATGTTAATTATAATGGATTTTTTTTATTTATTTATGATTGTTTTACAGTTGAAAGAAACCTGGGCACTGGATTCTGATGGAAAACTAGAGCAAGGAAAATTTTTCAAAGAAAAAGGAACAAATTACTTTAAATTAAATAAATTAAAGCTAGCTTTAAAAATGTACAAGAAAGCAATTGAATATTTAGAATTTGATTCAGGTAAGATATGTTGGTTATGTATATCATTACAGTCTAATGTACACTAAGAATTCACTGTATAAGGAAGATAATGACAAATATGTGTTAAGATTGTGTTACCAAAATCCTTATAATAAATATCTTGTCCTTGATGTAGGTCTTCTCCTCTCTTAACTGTCAAACACCTTTGTTTATTATTAAGGAAATGAACATTTGAAATTTTACAATTTTACTGACACACAAATTTTTCACACACACTAATGTTATTTACTGATGTGTGATAAACTAACTTAATGAAATAAAATCCCTTTAATTTCAATCTCCCACAAATGTATTAAAATCTTATCTGTAGTAAAAAATTATTTTTCTATTTCAAGAAAATAGTAACACCTAAAAATATAGTTTAACGATATACGAGGAGTGGCTAGGAAATAACTGGGTTTGTATTGGCAGAGCCACAGAACAAACACAATAAGGCTGAATACCGTGTGGTCGGTCACGTAATTTCCCCTCCCACCCCTCCTCCTATACTCATTAAAAAAGATACATATAAAGGACAATTTGATTGCAACATAAAAACTCTATTATATTGGCTTTATATCTAGTTTTAAAGAAATATACAATGATACTATTTTATTTTGAGTTATGGAGACATAACTGCATTAATCCTTTCATGCAGTAATGCTAAATTCATGGACATTGAATTTAAAAGTGAAGCTTATCTAAAGAAACAAGAATAGAGATAGGTTGATGCATGTTAAAGGGTTCGTTGAGGAAGGAGAGAAAGAGCGCAAAGCGTTGCTGATATCCAACCACTTGAACTGTGCCTTGTGTCTGATCAAGCTGCAGGAGTTTACTGAGGCCAAAGAACAATGTAACAAAGCTTTAGAGTTGGAGCCTACCAGTGAAAAAGGACTGTTTAGGAGAGGCCAGGTAACATATGCTGTTAATTATTGGTATTAGTTGGTTTAAGTTTAAACATCAATGTATACAATAACAATAATTATTTAATTATAGATAATACATTGAGTTAGGATCACCATGTCGATAGTATAGCAAAACAATTATCTTCTGATCTTATGTCTTATACAAATTTTAAAATATTTGCAGTTTAGAAACATTAAAAATGGTTTATTTTACACACATCCAGTCCCATATATCTTTTGGATTTAATATTTATGAAGCCACCCCTAATAAAATTATTAAATAGATAATTAATTTTACAAAAATAGCTGTACGAACTATGCTAATAACTAAGTTCAATTGGTGACAGTCTGAAAAAGAATCTTTTAAACATTTTAACATAATAACTATCGATAGTCATTAAATTTGTCACTGCATTCTTTTCACAAAGCAGAATTCCAGTTCTGCCTCCCTCTTGGGAGCCAATCCTATACAATATCATAAGGCACGGAGATAACATTTCCTTACCTGCTCATAAATGAAAATTGTTTGAAAAACCCTATATATACAGGAATATACCTGCATATATTGGAAGTAAATTTACAAATTCACTTCCAAATCTGGTAAAAAATTAAGCAAATTTAAAAAAGCTTTATTTTATGGTTTCAGTACCATTGAAAAACACTATTGAAAATTTTTACCTTAAAGTGTAGCTTTTATATGTAGGACCAACAGTTTAAAAAGTTGGGTTTAAATTTGTTGTGCTGTACCAGTATACGATATTGTGCTGCGTCAGGCCACTGCTGTTAGTAATCTCTAACCACCATTCTCAAAGTATAATTTAGAGAAATTAATTCATTTACTCTATGCACCAATTCTAATTGGTTATTATTGTATGTAATTGAGTTAAAACAAAAAATTGTTTATCTGCCATAAATGGCTGCCCCTCCCCCTTTATTTCGGTTAACCAAAGTTTTACCGTAATATATGTAGTATATTTGAATACAAGTAAAATTTGTTTTGTATACTCAAAAGAGTACACTACTAAGAAACAATATAATGCTATCCCAAAAAATTATAACATGTTTTTGTATAATACACACACAGAGTGTTTATACCATGAAATTGCAAAATGTTGGTAGAAAATACTGAATCAAGCTGAAATTTGTGCTTATTCTTTATTTTTATAGTGTTATTGAATAATTATTCTCTCTCTAAAACAATTAGATGGATTGGCTAAAAGAAAACGTAAAAAATTGTAAATATTTAAAAAAAAAACCTGTAATAACAAAATATGAAAATAAATTTAATTTAAAAAATTATCAAAACATTTTAAGATCTTTTATATATTGTATTTTATTAGGCTTTATTGTTAGAAATAATTATTCATTGATATTAGTGAAAAAATAAATACAAACAAAAAGTTTATGCAAAACTTAACACTATAAAATGTTTGTATAAAAATAAAAACCCTTACTATGAGTATACTGTATAATTTTATGGTCTAACGCAATGTGATGAAGAATTACATATAATATTGATATTGGAAAAAAAAGTAAAATCTTAAATTTGGTACAATTATAAAATGGCATAAAAAATATTTATGAGCAGATGCAGTTAGTATTTTTATAAATATTGATTACAGTTTATGAATTACTAAGAAGCATAATAAATTATAATTATGGGATTATTGTTCATAATGTACTTTTAAGTATGTTACGCCTATATAAAATCTTATCAGATCTGTAAATACTACTTATAGAAATAAATTATACTGTAAATATAAATCATTATGAATTATTGTAAATGTTGTTATGAATTATTGTAAAAGTATTGCTAAATGAGTGATGTAAATGACATGTTAGTTGAAGGTGTAAGTACTGTCATATTGATCAGTGTGCGGCTTTCAAAATAAGTTGGGAAAACTATTTACTATGGTAATTACATCTATAGACAAAAATATATAAACATATATTGATTAAAATCTCCTGAATAGATTGGTACCAATATCATCCTGATAACATGTTAACTAACAATGCAATTAAATAAAATTAGTCTAAATACATTTCATGTACCTTTGCTGTAGTACAAACGAAAATCCAAAGACTTATCAGATGTCTTTCCCATTTCCAGTCCTCAGGTTTTTATACTTTCATTATGTTTTCCAAGTCATGACATTATCGTAAATACTTCAGAATGTGCTGCTTGATGTGTCGTTGATCAAATATATGTAATGTAGAATTTTTATATATAGTCCTAGCCCCAAGTCGGTGCCATTTGTGTAAATCAGTTTTAAAATTATATAGATGATGACTCACGTTGTTAGATGCCCTTCGTTGTAGCTTAAGTTTAGGTCAATGTAGAAAAAGATGTTAGTCCGAAATTGTCTGTGTCATATAATGTTGATTGGGTTTAAAATGAATTATGAATTTTAAAAGTCCCCACAATTTTGGTTCCAATAGTTGTACAAGTCCTAATTTAATTCTGCTAATATTTGAAGTTTTATTTATGTACAATTCAAGTTTATAGAACAAAATATTATACACTATTGGATTAGTTGAAATATTTATGTATCTAATGTTTGTGGTTTTGTTAAATTTCACGTCTCTGTAGATCTAGTGTAGTGGACATTATATTCTGTATTTATCACTCACTGAATCATATGTAGTTCTATGATTCAAGTTATATACTTCTTTTTAGTTGTTACAATATTTCTTTTTTTGTAGTGCATAACTTTTTTCCACTTTTTCCATCATAACTACTTCGATTTCTGTTATACGGGTTTTAATAAAAAAGAATAATAAATAATCTATTATTCTTTGATTTTGAATTTAAAGCATTAATTTATTCACTAAAAACACCACTTGAAACATGATAAATGGTTTTGAACATATCTACAAAGTATGTGTTCTCCAAAATCAAAATCATCACCACAATCACAAATTAAATGAAAACTCCTGTATTCAAATGACTATTTGATCACATTAGAAGTATACAAGTATAATCAATGAGCTATATTTAACATCTCACTGGTTAATTTGGGAAGCACATAGAATAGAACACAGAGGACACCAACTCGTTCTTCCAGTTCACTGTCTTGTTGTAGAGAGTCTGTGGCTGTTTCACCCCTGTACCCAAATGTTTTTGTGCCAATGTGATAGGAATCAAATATACGTTATTATATAGTACAAATTTGGGTTACAATAGTTTTGATATTTTAAATCTGTTTTAATTAATTGTTTATTTTAATAGATTAAAATTTATTCTGATCCGTGCATGTGGTGCTTATTACCGCCCGAAGCGACGAGACTAGGGTGATATAACCAACGAGATCCGTACAAAATAATTTGCCACGGACATCTAACTTTTCCAATATTACTGATCTGTTACAAATGTCTCTTTTATTATTGTCCTTACGTGATTGTACTCTTTATATTTCATCTTTAAATGAAATAATTTACGTAAGTAAACTAACAATGACGTTTTTGCCATTATTGTCCCTCCTACCACTACGCAACACACAAATCACACGTATCTTATATCCGTAGCACTTGGTGCGTTTAACTAAACTAATATCATATAGCATTACAATTTTTTGCTGTATGTTAATCCAGATTATTGACAGTCTGGATTTTTGATGCCTGGATGATTGATGCTGTACTGTATTAGTATTAAAATAAGACTACATTGTTAATTAATAACCCGACTTCATCTCATCACTTGGCATATGGTACCCAAGTTTGAGAACCATTTTATATATGTTATTTTTCATAAGTTAATATAGTTTATTTATTTAAGGTGTTAACTTTTTCAGGCCAATTTATTTCTTGGAGAGCCAGAAATAGCCAAAGTGGACTTCGAGACAGTATTGAAACAGGATCCAAACAATAAAGCAGCTGCCCAACATGTAATGGTATGTAACCAGAAGATGAAGGAGCAGAAAGCTAAAGAAAAACAAATCTACGCCAACATGTTTGAGAAGTTTGCCCAAAAGGATCGAGAAGTGAGCACTTAAATATTTGTTTCCTTTTCTACTTAAATTAGTGTGTGAAATTGTTTGTTTGGATGTGTATTGAATTGAAAATATAGTTTTTTCACCTGCATTGTGTATTTATTAAAAATCACTTAAGTAGTGAGTATATAACCAAAATATATGTATGCATGTAATCCCAATACAGTAAAATCTCTCATATTTAGCTGATATGGTGATGGGTAGACCAGACAATTCTAAAATGAAGATTGTAAGTTATTTATATAAAATGCATTATCAATGTATTTTGATAACATATTGATAACATTGAATACTACGCTGGAATTATTTTCTAAAAAGTGTTATAAATTTATACACCACTATTTAAAAATTTCAAACAACAAATGCACTGGGTATTTTTAGTTTCCATAGATACTGTATGTAATTGTGTAAAAATATTCAAATTTTAGAAAACATGAAATACTCAGTAATTTATAATATTTAAATTTAGGTCTTATCCCTTGGAGAGTGGGTGATGGGAATATACTTAAAATAACTTTACCTTATGAGGGGTGAACATATTACCACACCCCACATAATGTTATGTCATGTGAAGTCTCTTTTGGTTGTTTGCACACTTTTGTGATTAACTTAATGTTTTCCACCAATGTCGGTTCTGTTGTGTTGTCATCTGGTAGTTCAGTCTGAATACTTGTTTGAACCATTGTGTTTTCACATTCTTATCCGTTTATTTTCTGTCTTTTTTAAAAAGTAACTGTTTAAAACGGATTCTACTATAGCCAACCCTGACTTTTTCGATCATTTCATAGATTGTCTGATCGAGACATTAGTTAAGGACAAGATCAACAATTTAAACATTTTATTTTCATACACAAGTTTTGGTATTCAACTTTCACATCAGTGTACATTAACCTTTAAAACAAATAATGAACAACCTAGGTTAACCCTTTGCACGCCAACGTACCTAAATTACGGCCGTCGGCTACTCAACTGAAAATTGCCAACGGCCGTAATATAGGTACGTCACGTTTTTCGCCTGTAATTTTCTTATAGTTCATCTGATTGCCGCAAAATTTTGACTAATTGATAGTCGATTAGTTGCTTTGAAACCACAAAGTAGTTTATTTCTCTATGGACTGTTTGTTTGGTCGTATTTGAGCTTCGCAGCTGTTGGATTGTTTGGTCGAGAGTGAGGTTATGTTCGCGTTGCTGTGGGTTGTTTACGTTAGTATTTCTCTCATTACTTTTGTTGTTTTGGCATTTTTATTATGCCTCTTTTATTAGATTTATTGGTACTTTAGGATTATACCGACCACACCCAGACATGAATCGTTATTTGACATTTTCCTTCTACTGATTACTAGATTAGCGTAGAACAATATTTCGTCAATATAAAACAGGAATTGTCTTATCGCAAACCCCTCCCCATCCTCAGACAGAGGTCAAAGTCGAGCGGTCTAGTAGATAACGTGATTGCAGAGTCTCACCGCCCGTTCAGCTGGTACGTCGCTTTGTTGTACTTCTGTGTTTTACCCCTACATTTCTCCAAACACAAAAATTCAACAAAAACAAACATTACCAAACAAAAAATAAACTCTTTATTGAAAAGAAAACACACAAAACTTGTTTTTATTCTTGATCACACTCCACCACCCAAATGCGAGGTGCTGCCCCGCGCTGATGTCAACGAAAGAAAAACATCCCTCGAGATAGTACCTACCAGTAAAATATCAAATTCTAGAGGGGCTGATCAGAAATATAAATTGAATTGTAATGGAAAGGCAATTATGTATTGTGCAAAAACTTATATAATCATGTGATGCTGCGCGGCCTGCCGTAATAGGGATTCTTGAGAAAGGTAACAGCGACAACAATACCGATCACAATACCTGGAAATGCTTGTTGATTGATGGAATGTTAGTTCTGTTACTCAACTACATCGTTTTATAACGTTCTAAGTTCATTGAAAAAAGTTTAAGCGATGGGGAAATATAACGGAATCTAACCCCATTAACAATTGATAATCGTTTTAAGTTTGTAATTTTGTAATTAAAGCATTGTTTTTTTCGTTCTATCACGTTTGTTTCTATAAATATATTTTTGTGTTCTTCATACTGGTGTGGTCGGTATAATCCTAAAGTACCGATTTATTTTAGTATAGTGTCAAATATTGATTTGTGAATATAGTGTAACATTACATACAACGTCCATGCAACTTACAAAAAGTGTGCTTGTGTCACATTTAGTTAAAAAATCACAACTGGACTTCTATATAAGATAGGCTTTTGAAATTTTGTAATTAGGTTAAGGGGTAGATATAGTTTGCTAGGATATAACAGGAAATCAGTATACATTTTTTTAAACCACTTATTTTTGCTAAACAAAATTTTTTTAAATTTTATTTTCTACATTTTAAATTTTTTTATAAGTTTAAATTACATTTGTGCAACTACAATTTACCAACTGAACAAGGGCATTTCATAAGCAAAATTATGTTAAAAAAAATCATCAATATCTGTTAAAAAATAAAAAAGTTATGATACATTTTGTGAAATCTTGCAAAACTGCTGAAAATGCCCTTGGCGTTTCTGGGTAGTACTTTTGGAAAATAGGCTCGCGTGCAAAGGGTTAATGTACACTGATGATTGTTGAAAACCAAACATGTGTATGAAAAAAAATATATATATAAATATATATATTGCTTCGAGATGGTTTAGATCATAGCTGAAGTCTCCATCATGAAATAGCTCGTTAAAAACAAAATCACATCTTTCACAACTGAAAATATCCACTTCACTTTCTTTGTCACTATCAGATAACTCACTAAACTCATGACACAATTCATTCATATCTTTATCAAATAACTCATGCTTATGCGAAGCCATATTTGTGTTTACAAACAACAGCTGTCGGCTGAAACGCATCCACGTTGGACTAAAACAGGCTACCAAGTATCGTAGTGCAAAACAAAATAGACCTCAAGAGAAAGCCAGTATTCTACTGTGAATCCCAGTATATTGAACATCACAAAATTTAGCAAGGTGTGTCCAAGGAAACGCAAAATTAAAGGGCTTACAAGCGGCAGCAACCATGCACTGATGGGCCATAACTGCATACTGTCTCGGCCACAATTGTGCGGCAGTGGGATTCAACAGTTTAATAATACCTTATTCCTGTTTACTTTGATCTAATTTTCAGACAGCAATGCTAAAATTATAAAAAATAACCAATCAATAAATATGTCTACTGAAAGTAATGTTATTCACATTTATGATGGTGGGATGAGAAGAAAACTCAAATTATGTATTATTTTCCCACTTGGGTTCATTTGCAATTTCTTTACCCAACTCATAGCCTGTACTTATCTAATCATTTCCAAGCAACAAAGAAAGCTTTATTTGTTTGAGATGATTTTTCCTGCCTGCTTTGTTGTGCAGTGTGTATAGCTAGTAAATAACAATAAAAGCCGATTAATGCACTTGAATGTGTTTGAACTAATTTTAGTTAGTTTGGTTTGATTTGATGTAAAACTTTTTCTTATTATTTTATAATTGTAGTCTCTTATATCAAATGTTTCATAAATACATTACTAAAGAAATAATGTAAGAAATGTATGGTCAGTGGGAAGGTACTAGGAACAAACCTAATTGTAATGAGAATTAAACGGCAAACTCATTTTACAACTGCAAAAATAATCCCCTGACTACCTGCTATGTATTTCTGGTACATTCTGAGGGAGAAAATACCAATTACAGTGAATGACTGTTTTTTAATGTGATTTAGAAGTTTGCAGAACACAAGCATCTAGAAATAGAATAAATAGATGGGTAGATAAGACTATTGGGTAGATAAGACCGGATAATTAATTACTGTGCAGCTGCATATTGCAGACAGAACCACATTAGAGGGGGGGGACATCCATATTTGTAAATGGTAAATTTCAATCTAGGGAGTGGGACATTAGTGGATTTTGTGATGAATTAAACTTTGAAGCCTCTGCTATTTTTATTGATGATATTAAAATATTGGTAGTATCTTTGTATCATTCTCCAAATGGTGACCCCAATATATTTTTATGCACTTCTTGACACATTGCTGTCATATATTACGCAAAAGACTAATTGTGATATTATATTGGGAGGCGATGTTAATATTTGCTTTGATGTTACAAAAAACACTGCAACAGTTAGCAAACTGCTTAATATCTTAAGACAGTATGATTTTTACTATTTAATAATACACCAACTAGAGGAAAAAATTGTCTAGATAATGTCTTTATAAGAAGACATTCTCTCTCAAGACAGCCTCAGTCAGTACGTTCAAATTCCCATTCTCTGATCATGATGGCATCACTGTCAACATTAGGATGAAAATAGAACATTTACTAAAAACGATTACAATAATTCTAGAACTGACTATCCCATTAAATTGTTTATCCCTCAATGTGATTTTGAAAATCTATCTTCAAAGCTAGCTAGCTATGACTGGAAAAATTTAATATATCTAACTAAATTCAATGGTGCGGAATACATGTTTGAGTCTCTGTTCACTGTTATCATTAACAATATAAATTTTTTTTAAAGTATTAAAAAAATTAAAACCGAACAATTATCCAAAAAAAAAGAATAGAATGTGGTATACTTGACAATTTAAGGAAAATGAAAGAAAAAATTATTGTTTCTTAGTGACTTGATAAAGGGCAATCATAATCAAAATGTTTCCTTAAGAGATAGGTATAACGAATTAAAAATATCAGTATAAAAAGTCCATCAAAGAAGCAAAACTAGCTAGTAATGTAAATTATATAGAGCAAAGTAGTAATATAAATGCAAAATCGGCTTGGCATATTATAAAAAATAATAATGTTCAAGTTAATAATTTCAAAACCAACATTGATCCTGATACTTTCAATAATTATTTTGTAAATTCTGTAAATGAAGTTAAACGAAACATAGAATCATCTGTAAATAATGTTCAAAGTCATGAGTTGCTGCCAGCTATTGTGTCCAACCAGTACTTTTCTTGGAAAAATATAACTCCAGAGAACGTTTTGAAAGCCATTAAAAAAATGAAAAATTCTGACAGCCTTGATTTTTACGATATGTCAAATAACTTATTAAAAAAAATTAGCTTTAAGTTTGGTAAATCCTCTAGCAACCTGTATCAAACCAATTACTAAAAGATGGGGTGTTTCCTAGACAACTTAAAGTTTCCAGAATTTGCCCAATATATATAAAAGGGTCCGAAGGATGAGCCTGGGAGCTATCGTCCCATTTCTGTTGTTCCAGTCCTATCAAAAACTAATTGAAACGCTGGTCTTACGAACAGATTGTTGATTTCTTGGAGAGCAATTATCTTTTAAATGCATCTCAATTTGGTTTTAGAAAGACTAAATCTACTGTTGATGCAATAGATGATTTGATTAGACAAATTAATCAGGTATTTGAAAATAAGGCTTTTGCTCAGGTCACCTTCTGTGACCTTAGCAAGCCTTTGATTGTGTTAACCATTGTGATCTTATCACAAAGCTAAATTATTACGGGTTTTCAGATCCTACATTGAAATTTTTCAAGTCTTATTTACATGATCGACAACAGATAGTTACCATCAATGGGGGTAAGGTCCAAGGACATAACAGTAAAAATATGGTGTCCACAGGGCTCTGTCCTTGGACCACTTCTATTTTTAATCAGTATAAAATGATCTACCTTTCTCAGTGACAGCTAAAACAATACTTTACGCTGATGATACAACTTTTATTAACATTGCAAATAACATTGGAGAACTCTCAAAATTTTCAGATGAAACCTTAATAGGTGCTTCCAGTGGTTTCGATCTAATGGATTTCTATTAAATGAAGAAAAGACACAAAATATAATTTTTAGCTTGAAACCTTATTTGGCCCTCTTGATAACAGTTTTAGCTCCAATATAAAAATTTTTAGGAATGTATATAGATAACCAACTAAACTGGAACCAACATACAGAATATATAAGCAAAAGGCTTTCTAGAGTTATTTACCTGTTAAGTCGCCTTAAGAGTGCTGTTCCTAAAAACTATGTGAGGACTGCCTATTTTGCGTATTTTCCAAGCAGTTTTTCGATATGGTTTGATATTTTGGGGCAACTGCTCAGGAACTGAAGACATCTTAATTCTTCAAAAAAAAGCTATTAGACTAATGACTAATTCTCAACCGCTGGAACATTGTAAACCACTTTTTATTCTGTTAGAGATTCAAACGGTTATCAATCTATACATATTTGATTTTAATTAACCTATATTCTAAAAAATCCAAAATTTTTAAAATTTAATAACGAAATTCATTCATACAATACTAGAACTAAAAACAATGCTGCAATTGGTTATCACCGCCTCAGTAAAACCTTAAATAGGTCACATGGTAACATCCCTGAAAATCTATAATTTTTTTGGAACCTCTGGTAAAATAAGTATCCACATAAAACCTTCACTAAGCTCTTTTATAGTTGGCTTTTTGAAACACCCTTTCTATAGTTTAGACGAGTTTTTAGAATTAAAAAAACATTACATTTTAGATATATAATAATTTTTATATGTAAATTTTGACAATTGTTTATTTACTATTTAATTTATATATCTAGGCCTAGTTTATTTTAAATTAACCTTCACTGGACTTAATTTATGCTACTAAAGCACTGTTTTTTCTTTTTTGTATGTTAGTTTAAGTTTAAATTATTTTGATAAAATTGTTTTATTTTGACCATGCCCTAGGCTGCAATATGACATTGTCAATGATTGTAAGAATTCGACGACAAATAAAGATTTATTTATTTATTTATTTATTTATTAATTATTTTGTGCTGTTATGAAGTATACAAATATAAAAGTTGTACAAGAAGTACAAATGTACAGTACCCACAATATTCTAAGATGTATTATACATGAATAATGAATTCCTAATTCTTTTTAAATAAAATTATAATAAAAGTGATACTTAAATTGGTCATTATGAAAAATCTCATGCATGTTAGCACATGTTTTTTGCAGAAATCTTGTAATAAATCCCAGGAAAATGTAACTTTTTTGAGGATCTCAGAACCATTAAATATTTTTTTATGTTTTGTCCTAACTTATCTTTATAATTATCCTAACATATCTTTTACATTTTCCTTGGATGAATGTAAATGTTTATGTTTTAATTACATTCACTGCAGTGCTCTGTTATTACACCTGTCAGGTGCTGCAATCTTACCGCAGATCTCTGAAACAATTTTAGTCCTTATAAATTATATTTACCTTCTTTCACCTCAGTTTGCCCTGCAAATGCGAGTCTACTGTCCTGATAGTATCAGTGAAACAAAAACAGTGTTGCTTGGTGACAAAACCGTGCCAAAATAAATATCACTTATTACATTTTTATTCGTTTTGGATATCAATCATTACAACTGGTACGATATTATGATTTTATAAATCATTTAAAAATATAAATCATATAATTGTCATATGATTTTTGATTTTATAAATGGGTTATGAAAATTTCTGTGTGACCTCTTAAATTTCAAATGTTATATGCCATTCCTCAATATTAAGATATATAATAAAATGTTAATGGATATTTTTTATCGTAAAGTTTTTACAGGATGCATGTTGGAACTCACAGAAATCAAATAAATAAATATATATATAAATATATATATATATATATATATATATATATATATATATATATATATATATACTGTATATATACATATTGATAACTATATCTACAGGAGTATTGAATACATTACTATATTGGGCACCTTTAAAAAATCCCTTTGCTGAAAGCACCGGCTATTGTCCAGACAGTCCCATTGATTACTTAAGTGTAAGAACTAATACAGGGTCATCGAAAAATAATGCCTAGATTTTAAATAACTGTCATAAAAAAACTATTAAAGGTAATTGAAAAGTTGTAGTCTTAAAATGTGCGGAAAGAAATACATTTTTTTTCATACCTTAGTATGTTTCAATGTGAGCACCGTTCGTTGCCCTGCAGATATCGTCTGTAGTCAACTTCCTGCCACGTGCGTCCGATCATATCTGGCGTAACAGTTAAGATTGCGGAAGAAATTCGCTCCCGAAGATGGTCCAAATCCCGAATCTTTTCTGCGTAAACTATATTTTTTATGTACCCCCAGAAAAAGAAATCCAAAGGGGTTCTAGGAGGCCATGAAATGGGGGCTGCTCTACCAATCCAACCGTTTGGGAAGCGTGCGTTTAGTGCAGCGCGTACCTCGCGATGGTAGTGAGGTGGAGCCCCATCTTGCATAAAAATGATTCGCTGTCCAGTCTGTTGTTCGATATCGTCTAATTGGGGGAACACAAACAGTTCAAGCATGTCCAGGTAAACTAGGCCTGTAATGGTTTTTTATACAAAAAAGAAAGGTCCAATAACTTTGTCATGAAATAACGCGCACCACACATTGAGTTTGGGAGAATCACGCACATACTCGTGGATTTCGTTTAGCTGTTGCGATCCCCATACACGGCAATTGTGACGATTTACACATCCATTTATGTGAAACATAGCTTCATCACTAAACAACACTCTCTGTAGAAAATTTGGATTATCATCAATTTCATTTAACATAAAACTTGCAAATTCAGTTCGTTTAGGGCGGTCGGCAGGTTTTATTTGCTGTTTTATCTGAATTTTATACGCATGAAGTCTTAGCCGTTTGTGCAGTACATTTTGTATTGTTGTTTTTGGAATGTTTAGTTGAAGACTTCGTCGAGCAATGGATTTTTTTGGGCTCCTAACACAAGATTGTCAGATACGCTCAACATTTTCTTCTGATGTACTTGGTCGGCCTGGTCTAGATTTTTTGTCGACGGTCCCTGTTTCCCTAAACTGGTTAAACCATCGAACGATAGCTTTGTTATCAGGTGCTGTTTGACCCGGATATGTTCTCTGAAACAGCCGCTGTACACTGACAATTGACTTTGACTCCGCGTACCAAATCACGCACTGTGCTTTTTGTTGCACGGTCAACATCGTACTGAGCGGCGGCGCGTCTGTGGCCGGCTGACCTTGGCGATTGCACAGCTTGTCTGCGCATCACAAAGATAGGGAAACAATCAGACGAACTAAAAACAAAACTTGCGTTCACCAGTTATCGTCCAGTGAAAGAATTACTCATTTAACATGAAAGGTTTTGATGTTATAATTTTATTAAATCTAGGCATTATTTTTCGATGACACTGTATTATCTAGTATTATTATTTTATAGCATAATAAACAAAAATAGCACTAACTGAACAAACATTATGAGTTTGAAGTTTGCAGCATATCGGAGGCATGTTGATACAGCAACAGTTAAAAACACTTTTTTAGCTTTAATAACTTCACTGCAACATTAGTCATTTACCAACGTTAGAACAGACATGTAAAATAGTAGTAAGCTGTGTTAACCACAGTCAATGTGTTAAACTAATGTATTATATTCAATACTTTTAATTTATTATTACAATGAATTGATAATACAGTACAGTTGTACTTAACTACTAACTTCTTGTATCTTACATTTAACATTAGGTGAAAATATTGAGCCTCTTTAACTGATTGTAAAGGTAAAACAATTTGTAGATTAAAACCTTATTTGTTTATACTTAGATAATGCTATACAATGTATACTTTACAGTATTATACACAATTTAAATTTGTATTAATACAAATGCAATACAGTACAGTTGCATAAAGGAGATAGGAAATGTGTTGTATGATTATATAGCACACATTTTTATATTTGATATACTTTACTTATAACTAATCTCATGAGTATATATTTCCTTCATTTGATGTGAGAGGTACTTCTACATGTATTGGCTCATATTTACTAAAACCATTCCTCATGCTTTGATTTGCAATTTGTATTTTCGATTTTATAAATGGGTTATGAAAATTTCTGTGTGACCTCTTAAATTTCAAATGTTATATGCCATTCCTCAATATTAAGATATATATTAAAATGTTAATGGATGATATTTCTTATCATAAAGTTTTTACAGGATGCATGTTGGAACTTATAGAAATCAAATAAATAAATATATATCTCGTGTGTATATATATATATATATATATATATATATATATATATATACTGTATATATACATATTGATAACTACATCTACAGGAGTATTGAATACATTACTATATTGGAAAGTTGTCTTTAACCAACATGAAGTATTTTGCACAATTTCTTCGTTTTCTAATAAAGCCATTTGTTATAGAGCAATCTAAGATAAAAATATTGGAATTTGATTTGTACCTTAAACATTACGGATTCATGTGTACATATAGCATGTATACATAGCTAGAGCATGAACATTAGCAAATTCCTCATCTAGTCAAATATGATTTAAGAAAATATTTCAAGATTCAGAGTTGTATTATCAAGTGATGCAATAGATTTCGTTAAGACCAATATAAAAATTCAAATAAATGTATAATTATTATTATATAAATACAAATATTAATATGTGTTATAAATGTTGTAGTAAGTAGATAGTAAGAAAATAGCAGATTAAAAAGACTCATACATTGACTAATAAATAATTGGTATACAGAGTTAAAATTTACTTATACTGACAGTATATTTATATTTACGCAAATGGCAAAGGATTGACAGGCTTGTGTAAAGTTCTTTAGAATGCTATGCTCCTGGGGATAAAGATGCCGCTCCCATTCCACATCCAAATATTAGCAGCTGAACTGTCAACAAAATTCTGCAAGCTTGGAAATTGGCTTTAGAAGTATATGCTTGTGCAATGATAATTGCTATAGTTAGCAAGAATCAGTAGTGGTTTTTATTGACTGAATGTATGTTTGATCAGTAGTATTATAAATGGGAATAGTCATTATGGACTAGTAAAGGTTGGATTGAGCTTGAACATTGGATATACTATGATAGTTGTCATTGATTCAATAATCAAGGTAATCACTTACTAGCTGTAGCACAGTTTATGAGTAGCAAATCAATAATAATATGTTAGTAATGGCTGTAACTAACTAATCAGTATTATTAAAAGTTATTTTCTCCATTGCTATTTTATTGCATACATGGAAAAGTATACAATCTCTAAAAAGAGTTTTGTAGTAACTGATTCTGCATACTGCTATATTGTAGCATTACGTATGCTGGCTGAACAAATAATTTTGTGAGACATATTTGATGTAATAATAGAGGTAGGTTGGTTATGATTATCGATTCTACAGTCTATAGATTCTCAGTAATACCAACATCTAGTCAGTTAGATTCTTTAAAGGACCAGGGATAACAGCCATTAAACCACAGAGATTCCAGGTAGTACCAAATTCTTTATTCAACATTGTATCACACATTTTTATTTACAGTTGTTTAGATGAATGCATTAAATTATAAACAACGTCTTGTCTTCAGATCAAGGACTCTTTTAATACAGTAATTCAGTCTTTTTATTGTTTTTTACTTGATTTGCAACAAATTTCTATTATATATTAGTATTTGAAAACAGATGTAAGAACAATTGAAAACATTACAATATATGTTGAGTATTTCTATTGCCATTGTGATAAGTTTGTTTACAGTTTTATATATAAGGTGAAGTTTGCTTCACCCTCATGAGCTTGTGGTAGTCTCCAAAGAGCATAAGAAACAACTATAGTGTATTTCCGTCAGTTTTTTTCATTAAATGTGATGTACTTAAAGTAGGAATCATATTTTGGGATTAATTGCAAAAATCCATCACAATGTTTACGTAGATTTTCTTTAAGGAAAGTAGTGACGTCAAGTATGTTCATTTGACACCATCAAAGTATGTTAAAGTATATTTTAAATGTTATATCTTAAAGTATGTTTATTTTATCTCTTATAGTATCAAGAACTTTTTTAACTTTAGACTAAGTCACAGATAACTGGCTGTATTATCAACTATGTTAATAATTCATCAGAGTTTATACACAAATAAAGATTATTTAGTTCAAGGAGCCTAAATAATACTGCAACTCATGAACCAATATCTTGTATTAACATGTGTTCTGCAGTTTCTTCATACTGAACACTTATCTTACAAATAGATTCCATCAAAGAACACTAAAATTCATGTTTACAATCTCCAGTTACAAAACCTTCCTACTTAGGTGCATAACGACAAAATCAAGCAGGAGCAAGTTTGTTCATTCAGAATCAAGTTTAACTACATCTTTTGTCCTGGAAATGACATGTGTAACTCCTGGTAATCAACAGAACATAGTGCATCAGCACCTTCAATGTGTGTTATTTAAGTTTGTATGTGTGCTCCAGCAACTGTGTTAGTCTGGGAGGTGAGTGGCAATTTACAGTGTGTAAGAACACAAGCTAATTTGTCAAGAAATCGATTGAGGAAATACTTAAGCAAGAAATAGATCATTAGCCTTTCTGGTACATAGTTTTGGTGGGGGTTGCAATGTGAATTATAGAATTTAAAGTACCAAATGATGAAACTGGGTCAGTTTCTGTCTTATTTTCTGACAATAATGAGACTAATTGCATTTAAGGTAGTTTATATATGTAAACAACAAAATATTTATCTATGACAAAAATGATGATATAGTGTTTGTAATTATTTTGTTTCCCTCTCATGTTAACCCCTTTCCCATACTACAAAAGCTGACAGTCGATGATTCTCTTCTTAGAAGAAATTCTACTATCAGTTACACAAATAAGGTTATGTTTTTATTCAATGGAAATCGGCTCTCGCTTTCCAAACACTATTGTACTAGTATTAATCTCAGTTTGTTGTACATAGAATATAAATCTTGATTGTTTCAACAACTGGAACATTTTAGATTTCCATTATTATGGTTGCATTACGATTTAGATCCTAATAGCACTTTCAAAACTTGTCACTGAGTCATGGGAAAAACTTCTCTAATTGATCTACAAGCTATGTGAAACTTAATGTCCTCATACAGTTCAGATAAAGAGGTATCTTCACAAAGAGCTCAGATCAAGAATTCTGTATAAATAAAGAATTTCGGAACTGTCTGGAATTCTTGCATTAGAGTTGAAATCAATACATGGGCTGTTAAGTTAGGCTGCATAAGATTGGATTAGCCTAATAATGTAATGGAATTAATATAAAACTATTCCAGCGTTATCAGGAATTCCTGTGTTAGGATAGAAACCTTAAATATTTCATAGTACAGAACTGTTTTTCAGAATAACTTGTGTCACATTCACGCTTTATAACTAACAGCTATTATTGAACCTACTTAACAACACATTAATATAACATACATATTATATATATATATATATATATATATATATATATAAACTGATGCAAATTATCTCGTACTTAAATAAAAGTTATTAAAACGCCAATACCTACCACCAACCACCTAGTGAGTTAAAGGTTCTGTTATTGTATATACTCTGTAAAGCAGCCTAACTCCTTAAGGTATCAGGTATTATACAAGTTTGTTTTCCCAACCTTAAGGTTTTACTTGAAGAAAGAGAAGCTGCTTACCAGTGGGAGGTGCTCCTTTGAATGATCATTCCAATAAGACAGTTTGTGGCCAAGATAACAAGTCTCACTTAGACACAAGACTTTGTGAATCATGCAGTTTGCCAGGACCCCTGAATATTATTTCCATTTGAGCCAAATCAATTTCTTGTTCAAGAGGTCTTGCCAATGTAATGGAAATTCTGTCCTTCCATTCCAGAATTGTCAGGAATTCCTGTATTAGGGTTGAAATTAGTGATGGGAGAATCGAATACAGAATCGAATAGTATTCGAATACAGCCAGAGTATTCACATATTTGAATACATCAAAATGAATTCGAATACTTTTGAAATGAATACAATTTCTCTGGAAGAATTGAATTCAAACCTGGAGTATTCGTTTATTCTGACAAATAGTATTCAAATAAAATATCCAAGAGCTGTATTCGTATTCATATGAGGTTTAAAATGAATACATATATGGAGACTTTGAAAAGAATAATTTAGGGGAGATTCATAATTTGAAAAATATTTAAAAAAATGTTTAATATTTGAAAAATGTATAATTAGTTGTATAATTATTAAATTTAAAAATACATATTATTTCAGAGTTACAGTTCTAAGCAATAAAGACAAATATGAATATTTATTTTATATTATTGTGTAAAAACAAAATATTATTGAGGTTTTCTGGCTTCAGTCTATTTCTACGGTAATTAGTGACAAGTCCTGCTGTGGAAAATAGTCTTTCAGACGGAACTGAAGTAGCAGGTAAACAAAGATATTTCTTCTGAAGTTCGTATATCATGGGTATAACTTGTTTATACGAGGCACCAAAAGCCAAAGTATTCGAATACATATTCGAATACAGTGTTGAATTCGTGACAAACAAGTGAAATAACCCAGGAACAATAGATTGCGGGAAAGAAAAGAAGTAAGACCTGTCTGTTAGAAACGCTCAGCTGAGCAAAAGTATTCGAATACAGGGGTGAATTAAAATTCACTGTATTCGATTCTTTAAAGTATTCGATTCTCCCATCACTAGTTGAAACCAGCACATGAGGTACTCAGATAGATTGCAGGTTTACCGTACCTATTGAATAAATAAATCAAATGCCTTTATTTCTTAAGCTTTTTCAGTACAAAACTGTTTATATTATGTAATGCCATTCCGTGGGGGTCAGGGGGAAATTATGTTAATGTTGAAATTAGTACAAGCAGTACTCAGTTAGGCTGCATAGTTTATTTGATTTTCAAATTGTTTTGTTATAATATTGAAAGTGTAATGCTAACATTGAACTCTACACAATCCTTTAAAATATACTTAGTAAGTTGTAATGTTTTGATAATTTCTTAGACTTTTTTAATTTTATATTGTTATGCATCTAAAACTGTTCCTGACAGGAAAAAGATTGCAGATTTGGATGGTGGACAGGAAAATCTGTAGAAGTTGAAAAAATGGAAGAAAATTTGGAGGAAATTCAAAATGAAAAAGAGTTAAAATTGAAGGAGCACAGAGAATTTATTAAGCAAATGAAAGAAAGAAAAGAGAGATTGGAACAGGAACTCAAATATAAAAAGTTAGATACACAGGATGAGAAAACCGAAGTAGCTAATGGAGATAATGAAGAAAATAAATCAGAAGTGGATAACAAAACTGAAAAAGGTTGATACAAAGATATGGTTTGAAAATTAACAATCTAACTGTGTGAACTAAAACAAAACAAGGTTCATGTGACAAAAAATATTCATAATACATATGTAAATAATCACCGTAGATGTGTGTTAAATGAAACACTAACATTTTGTGTCCAGAGAAACAAATACTGTACTAAGTGGATGAAGGACTTTCTAAATGTAGTATTGTATTGGGTATATTTTAATCTCAAAATAAAGCGGGCAACAACATTTAACATTAAATTGTAATCTAAGTTATTTTTGTATCTATATATCCATCTGTTCAGTTTTTCTTGAGAAGCTCCAAATGTGTTTGTGTAGAATGTGGTATTTTTTCAGTTTGCTCAGGTCAAAAAAAATTTGTATATTGTTGAATAGTTTGATAAAACAGATTATAAATAAGATATTTTTTAAACTTTTTGCATAAAGACTAAAACCATGTAACTGGCCGTTTTTATGTTAAATTGCAGACAGCAGGACAAAGCTCAATGACAATTAGTTATTTCACTGCATCTACTTTGAAAACTTGCATGCTTCACTTTGCCTTGCATAAGTATTTTGTTTTCACAACAATAAAAACCTGTACTTTTTATTCCTATTTTAAAATTAAGGTTTGTAACTCACCATGTAAACTGTCATACATCCCCACATTATTTTGTTCTGTATATTATTCTTACTGTTATATTTATAAATATTTATTTTCAAAAGAAATGGCACACCAGACAGATTCTTTTAGATCTCAAAATAGATATGAATAGAAATAGCAAATATATTTCTAGTTTGCAAGAACTTTGGTGTCTAAGAAATCCCATCATAATTAAATGAATCCTTAGAATCTGGAGGAGGTCGATGTGTTTTCACCTTACTCATTCCTTTAGTTAATTGTGTGCATGTCCTACCATATTGTGACCTGCTGTGTATACATGACTTTGTATTTTCACTTTCTATTTGTGTGTGTTGACATACCACAACCAACTGAGTGTGTATTGGCGTGTTGTGACTTGCTGAGTGCATGCACTGACATATTATAATCTTCTGTGAGTGTGCTGACACGTTGTGTCCTGTGGTGTCCAGAAGGAGGAGGAGGAGCGCAAGAAGCAGCCAGACGTGATGAAGACGCTGGGGGAGTGGGGACAGGACGAGCGTGAGCGTGAACCCACAGAGTTCGAGAAGGAAAATCCCAACATTCTCATGTTAGATGGCACGGGTGACTTCAAGAATATGTAAACCCTATGATTTTTGGACGAATCATAAATATTATTTGTAATGTATTAAACATAATGATGTTATATGTTTTAAAAAACGAATAAAACATTTTCAAAACATGAACTGAAAATTTAATTTAGTATAATTCTTTTTGTTTAATCATATTTCAAACAAATGCACTTCTAAATTCTTGTATATTCAACAAGTAGATTTATATTGTTATAACCTATAATTTGTATTCCAGCAAAGATATTCCTTTCTCAATTAAAGATCAAGAATCAACCCATATAATAGACTGTTTTCAATAGATTTACAAATTAGAGGCAGTATGTATCATTTTAGCTTTATGATTAATTACATGTGACTTATTCAATAAAACTTCTTTTATTATGGCTTTTACAAGTAAAATAATTTGTCTCTTTTTTATCCTTGGTAGGTTGTTATTTTTTCATATTAGACAGAGCATGTAACGGATATTTATTCATAGGATTTTGTACATTTTTTTATTTTGCTGTTTTAGTTTTTTGAGGTGATATCTTCATTACATGGTACAAAAAAATTAAATGCATTTAGGGGTTTAAGTTACTGCAAGGATTTATAAACAGCAGAGCATGTTTAGGCAATCCATTATCTCTATCGAATGCTGTCACTTTAGGGACAAATCTGTAATTAAACCATTCCTTTAACAAGTCGGATTCCACCCAAGTTTTTTTTTTAATACTTATAATACACAGAAAGTGAGTTAATGTTAATGTTTTGAACGCTCGTGGTTTCGCTGATTTGCAGATTTTTATCAGCGGAAGTTTGTTTGTTGCAAGGTGTTGTTGCAGTTAGGCATTGTTTGTCCATTTTAAACGCTGAGGCAGATTTCTCTTCTTGAGAAGCAAGACTTTTGATAGGCTTAAACTTCATTCCGGTTTCATCTGCGTTATAAGCTTGTTGCGGCAAACAATTTTAAGCAACAACAATTGGCAGCTGCTTCATTATCAGCTGACAGCTTCTCCCGAGCAATCGTGATCTGTCTAGTTCCATGTCTTTTCTTCCAACGACCCAAAAAACCACAGCTAGCTGAAAGTGAAGGTTTACCACTATCATAAGCTTGTTTAGTTGAAGTGCCTTTTCTTTTACCAAAGGACCAGAAGTGGGGATTCCTTTCTGTATCTATTGAGTAAACCACAATAATAAGGACTCAAGTTTTTCATATAAAAACTGAGTAGTTTTTTGCCATTTTTCAATTTCACTCGAAGCAGAACAAAACTGCTCAATTTTAACACAATTCTTTTTCTAGTCGCTG
Organism: Homalodisca vitripennis; assembly: GCF_021130785.1. NCBI lineage: Eukaryota > Metazoa > Arthropoda > Insecta > Hemiptera > Cicadellidae > Homalodisca > Homalodisca vitripennis. Next base: position 120,640,121 of record NC_060209.1, read on the forward strand.
ATTGTTGCTTTTCCGATACTGTATTCGACTGGCAATTTAGTAGCACTTTGTCCAGTCTTATTAACACTTTAAGTTTTTGTTGTAAAGTACGCAAAGAAGAACTTCATTTACTTGTCATATGTAACGTTTAATAGTTGACATCAAGGACTAAGAACATAAGTAAGAAATGCACAGTCACTTGGTAAAGTTACCTAACACTAATGAAACAAGCCTTTACAAAACATTTCCTATAAGCGCACACAGTTCATCAAAGAATGCTAGAGTGAACACTAACGTAAATATGACTAATGAGTCGTGTTTGGAATGTGAGAGGGGGTTGGATAGGTAAGTGTCATCAAATGTCCTTTCCTACTGACTTTCACTTGTTCACAAGCCGATATGTCGATATTATTCACAAAATCCTCCTACTCTGAATTCCCACAAATCCGAATAGTGTTCGGTCCCAATTAGTTAAGATTAGTGGGACTCTACTGTATATAAGTACATAATATGTTTAAAGACGAAATATGCATAAAAATAATACTACAGAAATTACCACTTTTAAATAATTATACACTAGAAACTATTATATGATGATTTGGAAATCCTTCCCAGTGGAGACACACAACATGTCTCTGTCCAAATATCATGTCTAGTTGGAAACAAAATCTATGTCGAGCTGACTGATTTTTGACTATAGTGGAGTAGTTCCTCTCAAGTACACACCCAAGGGTCAAACTATTACTAATTACAAGTTCCATATCACCTACATGATGCAATCTGCATAACAATCCAAACTTATAGACCACAAAATCTTAGAAGCTCCATTTGGACGATGGTCAAATACATTCTTTCTATCTTGTTCAAAATTTTTTGGCTAAACCCAGTGCCTCTGTATTACTATATCAGGATTTAATTCTGACACCATGTAATTTCTGGTTGTTCTCTCACTTGGAGATAAACATTAGTCCCGATTTGAGACCAGAAATGACATTGCAAAATGTGACTGCTTAACATTCCAAAAGAAGCTTTCAAAACTTCTTCTAAAAGTGTTAAGAGAGCTAGAACAAAGTGTTAAGAGTCTCAAGGAGACTGTTTTTATTGAAGGAGATCAGTTGTAAAAAAATAGTGATGAATAAATAACCTTTTTCCAGATAAAGTTTGAATACTTTATGAACATTTTGATTTTACTTTGCTAATTAACAGGCACTGTGAGACCTGGCAGGATAATAAGAACAAAATTTAAAGTTATTTCGGGAAGCATTTTATACATTTTTACTATTGCAGTAGTATGGAGTATTAAGACAAATTTGAGGAGGTTACTGAGAATTAATACTTATTTTACTGAGTTAACAAACTACAAACTTAAGTAGGTTATTAGTTTTATACAAACTGAAACTACTAAAACGATTTTTGAGACTAGCTAATTCTAAGAGATTTGTTTTTTGTCAACCTCCTTTATGCTTCTAAGTAAATATGGAGTGAATGGAAGCGATTGTGTTGGGAAATTGCAGTTCCTCTAACACTACTTGTATCAGTTGTAGCCGAATTACAGGTGCTGGGAGCATTGCTACTATTAATTATAAACAATGTTCCTGTCAAGAGTGATACAGTTTCTGACAGTAAATGTCTGTGGCACTGCTGAAATACATTAGAAAGAGCTAATTGTACACTGTAAATTTGTTGAGTTTTGATACTGTACAAGGATGGTATTGAACATTTATAGCAATGGAAAGGCCTCATCCTGGGGGAACCGCCTTCATGATCACGTCAAAAGGTCTTACTAATGACCACGACGAATTTGGGCAAGGGGAACCAAGTATTGTTACAGGCATGGTTGAGCATATTGATCAGGTAGTCAAAGACAAAAAGGTTTACACTAAATGCAATGTAGAGAATTTTCTGAAATCCTTTGGTTTTCTAAGTTCATAGTTTTTACCAAACATCTAAAATATTAAAAATTGTATGCTGCCGGGTTTCATAAATACTGGACAACAACAATTAAATACAATGTTGTAGTGTGGAAGATAAGAAAGCAGCCATTCTGAACAATATATGTATGTAGCTATTCTGCTCATTACCATAAAGTACTCTTCAACCGTTCTGGACTTTCTCGTATATGCTTGATTCTTTAACGTATAACAGGTTCTGTTACATGCTTATCCTTATCAAGTCTTTTTGTTACCTAAAGAATAGGATTAACTCCAATCCTCGAAAGCAGTGTTCAATTTCAGTACTATGGCAAATGCCCAAAATGCTGTTACACTCTACAGATGATCACAACCAATAATCTGTTGATAGGTTAGTCAACACACATCTTTTGGTTGTACCTGGTGATATATCTTCAGTATTTTCAAATTCCGTTTTTTGTAGCTGATAAACATATTAAAACTAAAGTATG